>NW_009647002.1:333849-342609 GCF_000708025.1 Charadrius vociferus | reverse complement strand
GGGGGACAGATGTGCTGGCAGCCGTAATGGAGGCACCATCCCGGTGCTGCCAGCGCCGCAAAGGCTGTGCCCATGCCTCGAGGGAGCGCTGAGCTCTCGTGCTCGCCCTCGGAGCTTTAACGGAGTCATCGTTCCTAATTCTCCCTTTCTCTGCTTTCCCGCACGCGCAAGGACGTGGTGTCCTACGTCCTCGGGATCGAGGGGAGGCCGTACACCATCCACCTGCAGCAGCAGTAAGTTGGCCCTGGCGTCACCCCGTCTGACCGCTGCTGTCCTGTTCCCCGGCTGTGACTCTGCTCCCGGAGCGGGACGGTGTGGGGCCATCCCCTCCCGCCGCCCTTCACACCGCCACGGCTCCCTCGGGCTCTCCCAGCCCCCGGAGCCACCCGGACGGCACCCTGATGCCGACACGTCCCAAAGCCGCAGTAACGTGTGCGTGTGCCACGTGCCCGGCTCTGCAAGGAGGGTTTGGGGGACGTTTGCACCCGTGAGCCAATGGGTTCCCCATCTGTCAGAGCAACACAACGGCGCGGGCTGCAGGACCGGAATAAACTCGGGAAACTGGGTAAGACAGGACTATTTTAAATGCTTCACTTTACCTCTTTCTTTTGTAGTGTTTTTTTATCTGATGATTTCAGGATTTACGTGTCTAATGAGAAGGGATCTTCACGCTCTGACTCAACCCGTTTCAAGGTAACCGTGGATTGTTTTGGGGTATTTTGTACCGTCAGCGATGCAGCGTAGAGCTGCTGTCCCCTGTGCGCAGTCGGGCGGGTTGGGGGACGGGTGCGGGAATTGCTTTCGTGGTCACGGAAGGGGCTCCTTGTGCTCTGTCGGGCTGTAGGGCGGCTGCCACTACCGGGGGTACGTCGAGGGCTTCCCCAGCTCGGCAGTGACCCTCAGCACCTGCTCGGGGCTCAGGTAACGCACTGCCGCCTCCCGGCGCTGCCGTGCCTGTCGGTGCCACGGGGGAGCCCAGGGATGCTCTGGCCACCGCGCTCCGTGGCGCCGGGGGCTGCGGCAGCTTCCCCACAACATCTGGTGACAAACGACGCGCCGTCCCTGTGGCAGGGGCTTGCTGCAGTTTGTGAACGTCAGCTACGGGATCGAGCCCCTGGATTATTCTCCTGCGTTCGAGCACTTTGTGTATCGAGTGAGTGAGGAGAAGACGGCAGGTTCCCTCTTGGCCACCGGCCACCCCGAGCGGGGCCTCGGCGGGCTGACAGCGGAGGAGATGTCGCGCAAAGCGCACGGAGGGGATGAAGTGAGTGGGCGCGTGTCGTCACGGTGGCACTGATGTCCCCGTCACATGAGGAGGGGTCTGATCCCCCAGGAGGTGTCCGGGAGTGCCAGCGTGTGTGATGGGGTGTCGTGTGTATCGTTACTCATCTTGTGCCTAATGAGAGGTGTCACCGAGGGCTGCAAGATTTATTGATGGGTTTGCAGGAGCCGGGGCATTTCTCCCTCCAGTTTGCAGACGGTTGGCAGCGATGTGCTGTCCGCTTCGGCCACGGGGTCCCCATGAGTGTCCCAAAGCTCCAGTGTTCCTCTGAGCCGAGAGCCAACGGTATTAGTGAAAGACTTCAGCGTTGGCCTAAGTGTTAATACGCGGCTTTTGCTTTCTGCTCTGAAAACAAAATCAGCAGATGGCGGTGCCTCGTGGAAGGTTCAGTGTCTGGGACAAGGCAGCATTTGTTACGCCTCATGACTGAATTAGTGAAATGAATTATTAACTGTGAAGAACATTTTTTTTCCAGTCAGTGTCCAAATACCAGCAAGAGATGGCACTCTACGTGGTTTTGGAGAGGGCTTTGGTAAGTGTGTGTCAGTCAGTTCCTGTTCTGTGTTGGGTTTCTTTGCCTTTGCAATAAAGCTTCGCCGCGGTCCTGCCTGGCGCGGTGCGCTCTGTGCCTTGTGGCCACGGCTAAAAGCCACTCTGCGAAGGATCGTGAAAACCCCCTGTGCTTCAGCGCGGCAAATAACCTAGATGGAATCTCATGACGTTTTTCAGTTCGACTACCTGGGAGGAGATGAGTACGTTGTGACGCAGAAGATCGTTCAGGTCTCCGGCTTGGTCAACAGCGTGAGTTTTTCTTGATTTGTATGTACTGAGACAGAAATTCTGATGGCTTATTTCAGCCTACTAACGGATGGGTATCGGTACGATTTGCCTAATTTTGGAGAAAATAATAATTAACTGTGCGTTCCGGAGATACTGAATCTCAGCTTTTTAGCTTTTGACTTTTTGGCTGAGTCTGTCAGAGCTCCAGGTTTGTGTGGGACTTGTCCAGACTGGGGCGGGAGGTGTGGAGGGGATTTTACCCCTCGCTGGCCAACACGCACACGGGCTCTACGTCAGTGCTGCTGGAGCGCAGCGGGGCCGGTGCCCGCCGTCCCTGCGGTGACACGCTCTCCCGCGGGACGCGCTGCGCCGAGGGGCCGTGCTGCGCTGAGGCGGTGCCCGCGGCCGCCGCCGCTCCTGTCCGTCTCTCTGTCTGAGGAGACAGAGTACACAGCGTACACCGCTGGGTGAGCGCTTGACTCGAAACGACAGGGAATGTCGTGTCTCCTCCTGGAAACCTAAAAAATGCAGACAAGGAGAAGTTTGTGCATTCTGTGTGTTTCATTATTTATTATCTCCGCTCAAGCTCAGGTTGTCTTTGGGTTTATTAGATCCTGCTTACCGAACTAATTATTTTTTTGCTCTTTTGGACTATTGTTTTTCTATTTCCCACGCCTTTTTCATGACACACATACAAAGCAGTCATCAGTTGCCAACGGCTCCTGTGTGTCTTCCCGAAGCAGCGTGGCTGCGAACGAGAGCAAATGGTTAAACAGCACTTGAAATGAAACGTACGGGAACAGCCACTTCTCTCGTTAAACTTTCAGCTGTTCCGGTCCCTTGATCTCAGAGTCACGCTGTCCGCCGTGGAGGTGTGGATGGACAACGGCACAGTTCAGACAACGGGGGATGGAGGGGAAGCGCTGGCGCAGCTGTTGGCGTGGAAGCGGTCCAGCCCCGCTCTGCAGCCCCACGAAGTGCCGTATCTGCTCCTGTAAGAACAAATTAGTGTCGGTATTGAGGAGCGGAGAGTAACAACCTGCTGAGTGTGGACTTTTGAAAAACAGAATTTGCTATGAATGCCTCTTGTAAAAATTAAGTGAGAAGGCAGTGAGGCACGCGCCAAAGGGTAATATTTCCAAGAAAAGATATAATGTCCAACACAATTCAGATAAATATTGCCGCTGTTGTTCTTTTTTGCATTTTTCAGGGCAGCGAGAGTAAAATGGGTTTTAATATTTTTTTAACTCTCATTATCAATTGCAGATCTACAGCTGCTGTGCTACAATAAGACAGATTCCAACATGTACTTCATCAACATAACGGTTCATGATATTCCAAGTGTGGAAGTGTTATTACCAGTTAAGAACAGTATTTGCATTCAGTTCCCAGGATTAATTTCTTTTTTAGAATAATTTGTTGAAAAAGGATTGGAGAGTATATAAAGCATCAGAATGACCCCGGGACCGTCTGCCTCATGAGCCCGGAGGCGCTGTGAGTGGGTCGGTCCCGGTCCGGCGCGCTGCGGGCGCTGCGGGGGCCGGGGCAGATGCGGTGGGTGGGCAGGGTGTCCTCTCATCAGAGGTGTCTTGGGCGCGTCTTGCTGGGACTAGGCAAGAGCCGTTCTTTTTTTGAGTGTTAGCATTCAGAAATGGCACGTCCGGCAATCTGAAATAATTTCTAGTTCCCGAAATGCGATAAAAGTTAGCTTTGTGCACAAGCGTTGCCTGCAAACCGACCGCACGGGAGTTGTGGACCTCAAACGCTTTTGGTCTTTGGGAGCGTCGGGGTAAGCGGTCAGTGCAGCCGAGTGCCTACGGGGGGAAAAGTTCCCTCCCGAGCCCGAGGAGCTGTATTTATATATGTGTGTGCGCGTGTGAATAGGTATATGTAAATATGTAACGGTATATAAGTGTAGACACCAACATTAAGAGATGAATCAGTCTGAATTTCAGTTCGGATTTGATTTTGTTAGTACGGGGAAAAGAATAGGCAATGAGAAAATAGGAGTTAAAATAAAAATGTGTTTTAATTACTAGAAATCCTGAGATATTTTGGCCTTCCATTATATCATCTCAGCCATAAACATTGCAACGTTTGTGTTAGTGAATATTTTTGAGAAGTAGTAGTTGCATTTGCTTTGAACAGGAAAGTGCGCTCTTCCAGCACTTCTGCCTGTGTTATTGGTCATCCATGATTTGAATCAAGTCTTACAAAATGATTGCATGTTGACATACATTAAAATAGCACATCGAGAGTGATATCCTAAAAGGAACTTGAAACATTGGGAGAAAAAAAACATTGTTCTTACTATAGGAATGATAAAGTAGTGATTTGACTTGAGAAATGAGCGGTTTTCTTTTCAAAAGCAAGATACTGCTGATTGCCGCTCAGTCTCTGTGAACAGCGCAGTGCAAAGGCTGTTTTGGCAACCGGACTGAAGGACACCCGGGGGACGCCACACCGCGTGCCAGCGCTGCTCGAGTCCCTCGGTCGCACAGAGCTGTGGAGAGAGTGAAGCGGGTCGATGTGTTAACACATAAAGGGATAATTGCTTTATTTCAGAGGTTTCGGCGGGACAAAAGCCTTTAGCAGCTGCAGCATCAGGGACTTCGAAACCTTCCTGAAGCAGAACAGGGACTGCCCTTTCATCCGACACGCTCTGCGTCAGCCTTCCTACCGCGGGGCCGTCTGCGGCAACGGCGCGGTGGAGCCCGGCGAGCAGTGCGACTGCGGCGCGCCGGAGGTGGGTGCCGCGCTCCGCCGGAGGGCTGTGCTTTCTTCTGGCCCTGAGAGCGGTCTCAGGTGGCGTATAAAGCATTGCCGTGGTCCCACGCAGAAACGCAGCGGTGCTGCTCTCCCCAGGCCCCGCCGCGGCGCGCTCCCCGTGGGGAGGACGGGGCTCGGGGGGAGCGGCGCTGCTGCGGACCGGGAGGTTTGCGGCAAATGCCGGTGCGTTCGCAGGCCTGTGCGTCAGACACGTGCTGCGCTCCTCAGTGCACCTTCAAACCGGGAGTGAAGTGCTCCGTGGGATTGTGCTGTGAAAACTGCCAGGTGAGGGGGGTGCGCCATTACCACAAGTCAAGGCCGTTTTTAAACCTTGGAGCAGAAATAGTTTCTAGGGCAGCACGGTCGGACAGCTGCTGGATCTGCTGGGACGGGCACCTCCAAAACACAAAACGGTGTTTGTGCTGCGTTTTATCTCCTCTGCGTTATGTTGTAATGTCAGATAAGGCACGTTTTTATAATGATCACAAGATAGTTACTTAACTTTTGAGAAATAGTATGTTCCCGTGCTGAAGGATGGAGACAAACTTTCCACTGTGGAGAGGTTCCCGGGGAAGGGCTTTCCCGCTCGGCTGCCTGAACCCCCGGGAGGAATGTCACGGGAGGAGGAGTGTCGCGGGCACTGTGTCGTGCGCGGGATGAGCCGAGCGCCTCAGGGCTGGTCCTGAGGGACCGGGGATGTGTCTCGGGGGCCGGAGGGGGCACCACGCCGCGGTGCGGAAGGCTGTGGCGAGGAGAGTCCCTTCTGCCTCCTCTGCCAGTTCAAGAAGAAGAACTCACAGTGCCGTCCCGCCGCCGACGCACAGTGCGACCTGCCCGAGTTCTGCAACGGGTCCTCCGCGTCCTGTCCCCCCGACCTGCACGTGCAGGACGGGCACGGCTGCGAGCGCGGCACCGGCTACTCCTACCAAGGACGCTGCCAGTCTCCGGACCTGCAGTGCCGGCAGCTCTACGGGAGAGGTAACGCAGCGCTGGCGTCGAGCTCCAGGGCTGCTCTAGGGCAGGAGGCAGCATCCGAGCACGAAGGATGCCCACCCTCTCTCTTACGTGAAACTGGGGAAACTGGAGAGTGCCGGGAGTATGCGGTGTGTGGAAGGGCAGGAGAGACCACAGGACGGATGTCCCACGCCTGGGGAGAGGGGAAGGGAATGGGCCACCAGAAGAGGGTGACGGTTGCCGCGGGGATCTCAGGCTGGCAGAGCAGTCATGCACCCCCCTGCCTCCTCGGGGGGGAGAATGAGCCAGAAACGTGCCCTGGTGCTGTTGTGGGAGGTGTTTTGGACTGGGCAGGCTGTCTGTGAGGTCTGTCCCACAACCTGAACGGAGGTGGCTAGCGATGGGGCTGGAGCAGCAGCCGAGTATTCCTGTCAGAGGCAAGAACTAAGTGTTAGGGGCAGCAGAGGTATCTTGGTCTGTATTACCCTCAGTGCTAACCAGTGTTATTTCTAAACTTCCAGGTGCAAAAAATGCTCCTTTGGCCTGTTACGAAGAAGTCAACAGCCAGCAGGACAGGTTTGGGCACTGCGGCACCCACCCAAGGGACGGCTACCGGCCCTGTTCCTGGCTGTAGGTTTCACGGGAACGCAAAGTGTTGAGTTGGGAATATATGTTTGATTTGGGCTTCTCTTTGCTGTCGATGCAAAGCAATAACCCGTTAGAAGGTTGCCTTCGGTATGTTTTCTTTTGTTGGGCGGAACTGAGGTGCAGTATTCGCTCGAGGAGTTCCTCAGAGAAAGAGTGTTGTGGAGAAACTGGAGCCTTCCAAAGGTGACTTCCGCACTCACCTCGCGGTGCGGTGCGAGCGCTCGGTGTTCTGCAGGTCCGTAGGACAGCCTCTCCCCTGGTGTCAAGGACCGAACTTTTCTGAAATGTCACGGGCTTGTGTTTTCATTTCATCTAAATCCCCCTCCCCAAGTTGTGCCCCTCAGCGTCTCCGGCGCTATCAATCAGTCGCTGTCTGTACTGTTCTCATTTATTGTGCTAATGAATGTTTCAGGAATCTGGAATGTGGAAAGTTAGTGTGTGTATTCCCGAACCGTATTCCCTTCACAAAAGTCAAGGGTGCCGTAATTTATGCCCAAGTGCAAGAACATCTCTGCGTGTCTTTCGATTTTATGCTGGGACCCACAGCGCCGGATCCTCTCCTGGTGAAAGAAGGCACAAAGTGCGGTCCCGGAAAGGTGAGAAATACTGCGTGGGCAGCTGCAAAGGGCATAGAATTATCACAACCGCAGCAGTTCCAGAAATAGTTGCTGTTCTGCAGTATGAGTTAAAGATGGTCTATACTTATGTTGTTAATAATTATTACCTGTGCTTTTGCCTTTTGGTTGTTCTTTAGGGTGAGGAATCCTTTTTAGAGTTACAGCAAGTGTGGTAAAGGGTGATGGAAAAAGCCCAGGGGGATTTTTTTCCTTTTGGTCTTTCAGGTTTGTTTGAATGGCACGTGCCACCCACTTTCGGTCCTGAAGTATGACTGCGACATGCAGAAAAAATGCCACGGGCACGGAGTAAGTAAGAGCGGTGCAGCTGAGTTAGAGTCATTGGTATGAATATTGCTGAAGAGGAGCGAGCGGTTCTGGTGAAATGCCCACTGGGGCTCGTCTGTGAGTTGCCCAGACCCGTTCTCCCAAATCATCACACAGTAACAAGTTATTGTGGGAGAAATTAAGTGAGAGTACCTAACTGATGTTCCGTCCCAGGCGAAAAATAAGTGAGATGAAGGGGCTCGGAGTGTCTGTCTAGATTAGTAGAAAACTGGAAAAGATTATCTAGGGAGGATTTAACCGCACATAACTGAAATAGTGTTGGAAACGATCAGTGTAGCGGTGCTAGGCGAGAGGCTGTGGGGACCGGCAGAGGGGGAGCACTGGGGACGGCCGTGGGGTGTGCGTGGGGCTGTGGTCGCAGGGGGTGCCGTGGCGCCGGGGAGAGCCGGGGCGGGGGGCAAAGCCGCAGTCCCGGAGGAGATGGAGCACTGGTCCTCAGCGGGGGCTTACAGTGCGGGATGCCTCTGCCCGCCCTGGTGTTGGCAGGTGTGCAACAACAAGAAGAACTGCCACTGCGATCCGGGCTGGAACCCCCCCCACTGCAAGACTCGAGGATCCTCCGTAGGCGGAAGCGTTGACAGCGCGCTGGGTGCCGGTGAGCGCCGCGGCCGGGCTCTGCGTGCCCCGTGGTTTTACCGGGTGCAACGGCAGCTCCCACGGCCCCACGAAGGGCCTCGTCGTGCTCACAGCTGAGCAGGTGGCTCATGGCATTGCGCGGCATTACCCAGAGCTGTACCTGTGCTTCCGTCCCGAGATGAGACCACCAAACCCCCTGCCCTGGCCGTGCTGAAGAACGGGCTGTGGCTGAGCTGCGGCGGCGTCCTCCTCCTCGTCCTCATCTGTGCCATCGTCATGATTACAAAGTGGAGACGGCTGAGAAAGTTCTGTGCAAGGAGGGGGTCACAAGCGGCTGGGTGAGTTGATCACTTAGTTAATGCAAATCCTCCACTCTGGTGTGGGAGATGGGCAGCGAGGACGGAGTTACCGCAGCGGTCGGTGGTGGGGTTTGCCGCCGGGGCAGAGCAGGGAAAGCAGCGCTTGGGAAAGAGGGACTGTCTGTTGGTAAACTGGGAACCGATTGTTGGTCATGAAGGGAAGAAACCAGCAAACAGATGGCTAAAATTTACAAATGTAGGAGAAGCAAAACAAAGGGTGGGTTTCCTGGCACCAGGCACGCTGCCTGTGTGCAAGAGCTGGAGGACATAGGTGTTCTGTTTGCTAATTCCCGGGGAAAGCCAACTGTAAAAGGGGAAAAGTAAGGAACCGGAGGAGCTGCGGGGCCCCGTAAGAATGGAGAGTGGCAGCGGACTGTGTGTGATGTGAAGGAGCGGAGCGGGTGGGAGCGGGGCTGCGTCAGGCAGAGGG
>NW_009647002.1:325944-333393 GCF_000708025.1 Charadrius vociferus | reverse complement strand
CTTTTTGCCTGCGGCCCCACTGTGCCGGCGGCCCGTCCCGGCTCTGGCTGCGGCCCTTGTCCCCTGTGCGGGCAAACAGCGGCACTGACACCGGGGTGGGCTCGGGGTGCCCCGGCACACCCCGGCAAACACCACCCCTCCGGCCAACCCGCACAGTTGTGCCCCCACCTCAGCGCCCCTTGGTCCCAGCTGACCCCCAGGCCGAAACGCAGGGGTGCCGTGGCAGCAGCACCCACCGCAGGGAGGGGACCGAGGGGCTGGGGGGACAAAGGCAGCACCGCACTGAACCAGCAGCCTCCGCCACCAGGTCCCTCAGCCTCATTCTGTTGTCTCCGGCCAGTCGGCAGCGTGGCCCCCACCAGCGTGAACCCACGGGCAGGGGGTTCTGTTCCTGTGCAGTGCGATTAGGTCAGAAGCGCACAGACCCCCACTGCAAGAGGGTGGGATTACCCCCCGGCATCCCCGAGGGCTCTGCCCGCCTCCGGTGCGGGCGCGCTACCGGCACGCCATGCGCCACTGCCGAGTAAAACCATCACTGCGGTCGTGCGCTTTGTTCGGCGCTGGGAATTTAATGACAATGTCAGCTCACGTTCAGCGGTCCGCTGGAAATGCAGATAAACCCTTAAGTGACACGAAATGCGGATTGGGGAGTTTCACTCCCTGCCGTGCCGTGTGTACTTCTGCGGCAGCTGCTTTGGATGTGGCTCCCGTCAATTTATTTTGGCTGTGCTGGTCGTATTGTCAGCACATACATCAGCAGCGCCTCACGGGGCTGAGGACACAGTTCATGGCTGATGGAGCATATATGGGTCCTGCAGGCACGAAGGTCCCTGGGCCCTGGCAGCCGGGGGGTGTCACGCACAGCCTGGTGGGGGCCGCGGGCAGTTCCCAGAGCCACCGACACACGTTTGCCCTGTGGGGCCATGCCTGGTGCCCGCAGTGGCTGCAGTGTAGGGTCTGTGCTGTGCCCGGGCTCTGCAGCCTCCAGCGGCACGTGGATGGTCCCCGGTTCTTGCACGGTTCCCGCACACCAAGCACAGGACACAGGGCGTGAGTTTGGCATTGGCAGGACCCTGGGGACACCCGGCTGCAGGGCCAGCGTCACCTGCACTGCCGCCAGCCGAACGCACCCCGGGCTTCCCATGGGAGCATGGAGCATCCCTGCAGCTCCGAGGGGAGGTCCCGGGGCAGAGAGCCCACAGCCACCCCGCCGCGGTGGGGGAGCTTCCCTGAGCCCTCCCCATAGGCAGGGGCCCACGGGGACGGAGCGCAATGTTTGCTCCACGACAATGCCTTATCGGCAACCTTTACCCGTGTTTGCTCGGACCCTCCGGCCATTGGGCGGCCGGACGCCGGCTCCCCCCGGGACAAGGGACGCTCCTGCGGCCGGGGCGCCCGGCGCTGGCTCAGCACATAGCGGGAGCGGCGCAGCCGAGCCAGAGCACGTCCCGACGCTGCAGCGGGTGCCCGGTGATGGAGACCAGCGAGGGCACGGAGGAGACCCCGCTGCCTCTGGCGCTGACCAGGTTCCAGCTCTCCGAGGAGTACGGCTTCCTTCTTCCCCATCCTCTGGTAGGAGACGGCTGTGCCACCGCGTCTGCGTGCTACAGGAGGCAGAAAAATAGAGGGGTTGGTGAGCGGCTTTCTGGTTGGGTTTCAATTTAACACCATAACAGTTTATAAAAAGCAAAGAGGAAGGCACGTGCTATTTTGGCTTAGGCAGTTTCACAGGACAAACTTCTTGCTTTTGATTAAATGATTAAACTGGCTGCAGTGGGTGGCAGAGGGGAGAGGAGAAGCAGCTTTGCAATTCACGCCTTGGCCTTGGCGTTACGGGAGTTCGGGGAGCACGAGGAGAGCAGTCAGACTGCAGATGCCGTTTGTCACCGGGCTCACTTCGCAGTGGCGGTGCTCAGGGACGGGCAGGCCCTTGTTTATCATTCATTAATTTGCGATCACGCAGGCTGGTATTACAGGCAGGGGAACGGGGGACACAGCACCGGCCGCAGCATGCGTGGCTGGAGGGACGCTGGGAGCCCGGGCTGGCGGTGTCCGCGCCCCTCCATTCCCGCAGGCGTGAGCACAGCCCCGCCAGAGCAGCAGAAACCCTTTGCAAACGTGACGGAGTGGGACAGCGAAGGGTCCCCAGGCCCCCTCAGCCAGGCAATGTTCGGCACAGCCCTCCCCAGCCCCAGGGGCAAGTCACGGCCCCGCTCCGGCCCCCCCGTGCATCCCCCGGCTGCCCCCGGACACATCTTCTCCCGTCTCCGTCCTGAGCTGCTCAGGAACCGGGGGAGAGCAGAGACACAGCCTTGCGACACCGTGTGCTTTCAGTCTCTGCGTTTACAGCTCTCCCTCTCCCCTCTCTCTACCAAGACGGAGCTGCCGGCGCCCTACGGTCCCTGGATGGAGATTGCCCACGACCTGCCTCGGCTCATCACCAGCCGTCAGCTCCGCTCGCGAGTTCACCAGGTACCCGGGCCGTCTCTCCTGCCTCTGGAGAGCTCTCAAACCGCGGTCGGACACGGCAGTGCGTGCTGAACGCGTGGAAAGGCAGAGCAGCAGCCGCGCTGTGCGCGGGCAGCACACCACCACGCGAGAGCAGAGCCGTGACACGGGCACAGACACGGCTCCCGCCGCAGGTCCCGGGGCGCAGCAGCGTGCCGAGGGCTGCAGCGTGGCCTGCGGTGGCAGGGGAAACCCTCTAGATGTCACGAGAGCCACAGCTCGTCCCGGCCACGCTCTGCACCGCAGAGCTCGGGCGCTCCAGGAGCCCCCCGCGGCCGTGGGAGAGGGAGATGCCTTTTTGAGTAAAATCCTGCAGTTTACTGTCGATGCTCACAAGGCAGCAACAGCACATCAGTAACAAATCCTGCAGGCTGGGAGGGCGCCGAGGTTTTTGGGGGGAGGGCGAGGGTCCCTCCCCAGCTGGCACCCGCGGTGCCCCCGCTGCCCAGGGTCTCTCTGGCAGATGCCGCAGCTGAGCACCCACCACCTCCGGGGGCGCGAGGAGCTGCACTTGGCACATCTGGCGCTCAGCTTCATCACGATGGGCTACCTCTGGCAGGAGGGCGAGGAGGGCACCGTGAAGGTAAAAGCCACGTGAGGCAGGTTCACCCCCTCCTTGGCTTCTGGGGGCTGATGGTGCTCCACTTGGACTCGTCCCCTGGGAGCCACGTCCCTTTCCTGAGGCCGCAGAAGGAGCGTGACCGCTCCTGCCTGGCCCGAGCACCTTTCACCGGCCTGACAGTGTCCCCGTCTTCTCCTGTGCTTTGTGCCCTTCAGGTCCTGCCCCGAAACCTTGCCATCCCCTTCTGGGAGGTCTCACAGGCCCTCGGCCTCCCCCCGATCCTCAGCCATGCGGACTTTGTGTTGGCCAACTGGAGGAGGAAGAACCCCAACGGGTAAAGGGGCAAACGCCGGCAGACCGCGTGTGGCTCTTCCCGTGGTCGGGGCAGCGGTGATGCGCCCCAGCAGGTCCCATCCAGCACTACAGGACAAACGGTCCCCAAACTGCTCCTGTTTTGCCAAAACCCACTGAAACCCCACCGGGGGGCTGTCTCACGGGGAAGGTCTGGGGAAGGGTCTTGCCGGGCAGGGGGGAGCAGTGCTCTCTGGGGCTGCAGTGCTGCAGAGATGGGCGCAGACGTGGACAGTGGGGAACCGGGTTCCTCCAGGACCGTCCTCCCCCGGGGGACGGCGCTTCCCACGGGGCAGCGACTCCTTTGTCTCCCGGAGCACAGTCCGTTGCTGAAACCATCTATAACATCTCTTTTTCTCTCTTCTTTTCTTGTGCGTTTGTTGGCGATAACCAAAATGCCTTCAGGCCTCTGGAAATCGAGTAAGTATTTAAGATGCTTATTTATTTTCTAACAGTATTAGTTTTGTCTGAATTGGCTTAGCACTCCAGCACTGCGGGGCTCTGCTTAGGTTCGACCTCTCTCTTGATATATGAGCACAACAAAACCAGCTCAGTCTTTGGCACGCAAATGCCACTGCAACAGCAGCAAAGTGCCGTGACTGCGGCTGAGCCCCGCACGGGCTGCTCGGGTCCACACAGAGCCTGGCCACCGTGGGCCAGACTGTTACCCCGCAAGTCCCCGGGGAGGGTCCCACGTCCCTCAGAACCAGCGCAGCCCCCCTCCCCTTCCGCCTGTCCCTGCCCGGGGTGCGGGTGAGAGGATTCGTAGCCGGGAGGGTTTTGCACCAAGGGCTCAACGTGCCCCGGGGTGCGCGGGGAAACCCCGACCAAGCGCCCTCCTAACCCCCACGCGCTCGGCCGCTCCGCCGGTCACCCCTGCAGGAACCTGGACACCATCATCTCGCTGCCCGGGGGAGAGAGTCTGCGGGGCTTCATCCTCGTCACCCTCCTGGTTGAGAAGGCGGCTGTGCCTGGGATTAAGGTAGGGCACCGCTCTGGGAGCCAGCCGGGATGCCTGTGCCTTCCCTCCATCGCTCCTTACTCGCCCGGAAAGCACCCGCAGGCGCCCATGATGTGCGCCCGTCCCCTGCACGCTTGCTCGAAGGCAAGGGCAGAGCTGGCACGGGTGGCAGCAGGTATCCAGAACCGCTGTACACTGACAGCCCAGCCCCACCAACACTTCGTCTTCTCCTTCTCCTTCTCCTTCTCCTTCTCCTTCTCCTTCTCCTTCTCCTTCTCCTTCTCCTTCTCCTTCTCCTTCTCCTTCTCCTTCTCCTTCTCCTTCTCCTTCTCCTTCTCCTTCTCCTTCTCCTTCTCCTTCTCCTTCTCCTTCTCCTTCTCCTTCTCCTTCTCCTTCTCCTTCTCCTTCTCCTTCTCCTTCTCCTTCTCCTTCTCCTTCTCCTTCTCCTTCTCCTTCTCCTTCTCCTTCTCCTTCTCCTTCTCCTTCTCCTTCTCCTTCTCCTTCTCCTTCTCCTTCTCCTTCTCCTTCTCCTTCTCCTTCTCCTTCTCCTTCTCCTTCTCCTTCTCCTTCTCCTTCTCCTTCTCCTTCTCCTTCTCCTTCTCCTTCTCCTTCTCCTTCTCCTTCTCCTTCTCCTTCTCCTTCTCCTTCTCCTTCTCCTTCTCCTTCTCCTTCTCCTTCTCCTTCTCCTTCTCCTTCTCCTTCTCCTTCTCCTTCTCCTTCTCCTTCTCCTTCTCCTTCTCCTTCTCCTTCTCCTTCTCCTTCTCCTTCTCCTTCTCCTTCTCCTTCTCCTTCTCCTTCTCCTTCTCCTTCTCCTTCTCCTTCTCCTTCTCCTTCTCCTTCTCCTTCTCCTTCTCCTTCTCCTTCTCCTTCTCCCTCTCCCTCTCCCTCTCCTTCTCCTTCTCCTTCTCCTTCTCCTTCTCCTTCTCCTTCTCCTTCTCCTTCTCCTTCTCCTTCTCCTTCTCCTTCTCCTCCTTCTCCCTCTCCTCTCCTCTCCTCTTGCAGGCAATCGTTCAGGCCGTTCGTGCCGTCGTGCAGCGCGATGAGGAGACCCTGCACAAAGCCCTGCAGGAGCTGGCAGAGGCCATCGGAGACATGAGCGAGGCTTTGAAACGGATGCACGGTACCGACGGCCTCCAGCCGGAGGGCAGCCGTGTCCTCACACCGCTGTGCACGCTTCAGCATTAGTGCGAACGTGCTCACGCTTGGCGCATAAAGCCTCTCCGGAGGGATGGAGCCAGGGGAATTTGGGGGAAGCCCGGGGCTCCCAGGGTGGTAGATGGGTTTTGAGCACCCAGACGGACCCAGGGGGAGTGTGGGGTGTTTTTGGGCTGAGCAGCGCCGGGCGCGGGTGCTGTGTTGCCCACGGCGGTGCCCCGGGGAGCCCGGCCGGGGGGACCCCGCTGCGGGAGGGTCACCAGCACCACGCAGCGCCCGGCCCTGGGCACCGGCTCGGGTCGCCCTGGCTGCGGCGGGGGGATGCGCTGCCACGGGGGAAATGCCGATGCGGAGGGAAATAATCACCTTGTGCCAGCAGTAACCTCTGTGATCTGACTTCCTCCTAGATTATGTGGATCCAGCAGTATTTTACACTGTGATCCGGATCTTTCTCTCCGGGTAAGTGTGCTGCTTTTCTCTTCGAAGCCACCGCGTGGGCAGCTCCGGACGTGGTGGGAAGGGCGGACGTGGTGGGAAGGGGCAGGGAGGGGACCGGCACTGTGTCCGGCAGCGGTGGCCCTGAGGGTGATGCGGTCCTGTCCCCCTTGAGGGAGGGAGTTCCCTTGATTCGCCGGAGCCGGTGGGCAAGGACCGCAGCAGAGGGCTGGAGTCTGTCTCCCCCCTTCTCTCCATCCCCCACTTGAGTTTAAACCCGTTGTCTCTGTGCCATAACGGCAGAAACAAATCATTCCCGCTCTTGCCTCCCCCCGTTCTGACAGGAGAAAACGTATTTCTCTTTCCTTCACACACAGTACACACACAGCTACAAAACCGAGTGGGGACCCTTCACTCTGCGTGTTAAGGAGACATCCATAACAAGCCTCTCGCTGTTGCTCCATTGCAATTCCATTACTTAAAAAACACACACCCCCCCCTCCAAATACTGAAAAAAGTCAGCTGGGCAAGGCAGGAACACGCCGTGAGAGCCCAGCGCTGCGGGTTTGCCATCCCTCATCCTCCCCGCGGGGCCGCGAGCATCCCCAGCTGCTCCGCTCCCGGGCTGCTCAGGGGGTTCTATTTTTGTTTCTCTTCAGCATATCTCAGCATTCCTAAGCCAAAAGGCCCCATGCATCCTGATCAGGTTTCTCTCATTTTTTATCCAAGCTGACCTCGTCTTGATGGTCATCAGCCTGGAAAAACATGCCTTTTAAATTCCCTTCTGCTTAGAAGAACTTCCCACTAGTAAAGGTTACTATAAATACATCCTGGGAGAGCTAAAAATATTCCGGTATTTGATAATGAATCTATTTTCTCTGCATTTTCTGCAAAATCTGCTCCAGCACTCAAACAGCCCCAGAAGCCAGCACCAAAAGCTTCACAAAAAGGTGCATTCTTCAGAAGGTCAAGAGATATTTTTGTGCCAGGCACATTCTCTCGCTGAAATTATAAGTCCTCTTTCCATTTGCGAGCGCGCATTTATCCGGTTTCGCCCGGCGGGCGGATGAAGGCGGACGACAGGGGCTGTGAGGTGATGGTGTGTGGGGAGGCACCGACGCTGCCCGGGCTGGCTGAGCTCGAGCAGCTTTATGAGAAGGAGGAAATCGCATTACAGGCCTGTTCTCTGCTGAAATAAATAAAGGCAGGCTGTGCTGCGCTGCGCTGCCTTTAAAGACATCATCTCAAGAGTAACAAGAACAGACAAAAATACAAAGTACAAACTTTAGAAGAGCGTTTGGGCAACTCTATCTGCCGCAGAGGCCATCCGACTTCTCCTCACGCCACCGGGATTTCAAGGAATTAAGACGTTAGATGCTGCTGTCGGACTCTTCCCAGCCAAGGGACCCCTCCCCTCCCGCACACCCAACGCTGCTCTGCGGGTCCCAACCGCCACGCGGCCCCAGAGCCCGGGGGG
>NW_009647002.1:324543-325849 GCF_000708025.1 Charadrius vociferus | reverse complement strand
TTATCTCGCGTTTGGGGAGAGCTGCCAAGGCTGAGCCGGGTCAGGAAGGTCTCGCTCAATCTTGCCAGCCCCGGCTCCCGTCTCGCAGCGCCCCCGTTAGCAGCCGCCCCCGCCTGACTGCCATGTCTTCCCTCAGCTGGAAGGATAACCCCGCCATGCCGGCCGGGCTGATATACGAAGGTGTGTCTGACGAGCCCATGGCGTTCTCGGGAGGGAGCGCGGCGCAGAGCACCGTCCTTCACGCTTTTGACGAGCTCCTGGGGATTCGCCACAGCGCGGAGAGCAGTAAGTCACACGCTGCTCCTTTTTCCTCAGCAAATAAGGGGCGAGGGAAGAACCGAGCCAGAGCGATGCCCGCGGCTGCGCCCGGATCTGCCAGTCGACAGGACACGCGCCCGTCTCGCCCCCGCAAAACCCTCATGGAGCCCGGCAGGGACGGGGCTCTGCCCAGTTCGTTAGGGAGGAAGTCTATAAACGAGGCTCTGGCAGGCACTTCCTCGCCGCTATAAATTCCCAGATGGACAGACTTTGCTTTTCGCGTGTCAACTTTTTACTGAGGTTATATATGGAACCAGAGAGGAGGGAGCAGAGTGCGCCAGCATCCTGCCAGTAATTTAGCTCACCCATTCACGTGGCTTCGCATTAGTCTGGCCCGCAGCAGAATGTATTTATCAGAAATTAGCAAAACTGCTTTAATAGCAAAATGCGCCACCTCCCCCCCCCGCCCCCGACCTGAAAGTGAAAGGCTGAGAGCAAGGGCTAAAACCTGCCTTTTAGGGCAACCCTAACACAGCATTGACCTAATATGGGTTTTCTTTCCCAATTAATTGGAGGCACCGAGCCAGCAGAGCACAGGGCAGGAGGCTGCGCCGGCTGCTGGTACCCCCCCAGCACCGTGGTCCCTGAAGGCCAGCGCTCCCATCCAGCCTCTCCCCAAGAGCTTCAGCTGCTTTAACCCACTTGCCCACAACTTATTTCTTCCTTTGCTGGTGTCTTGCAGCCGCCTTCCTGCACAGGATGAGGGGCTACATGCCCCCGCCCCACAGAGCCTTCGTGGAGGAGATCCACCGTGCCCCTTCCCTGAAGCAGTACATCCTCTCCTCCGGAGATGCACGGCTCTGCGCGGCTTTCAACCAGTGTGTCTCTGCGCTGGCAGACTTCAGGTCCTACCACATCACCATCGTCACCAAGTACATCACCGTCGCGGCAGCCAAAGCCAAGGCCGGGCGGGCAGACCCGGGCGACGGGGCTGGCCCCTGCGCGGGGAAGCCTCCGTCTGCGCTGGAGACCAAAGGGACCGGAGGGG
>NW_009647002.1:322742-324523 GCF_000708025.1 Charadrius vociferus | reverse complement strand
GGGACACCACCAGGGAAGGGATGATAAGTGCCTGACTTGCCCCGAGCCCCTGCTCAAAGCGGGTGCAGGAGCCCAAACTGCTCCGGTGCGTGTATGCGGCGCGTGAGCCAAAATCCGACCACAGTGACCTTCACCAAAATAACCTCCTCTCAGCAGCCCCCTCCCCACTCACGCACATCTGGGACATGGGGAACGTGCTCTGGGTTGTCGAGGGAGGAGAGCACTGCTGCTGATAACCCCCAAAAGACACGCAGTGAGCTCAGCATTCTTCCACAGCACCGGGATGGGCACAGCATCCTTCCACGGTACCAGGACGGGCACAGCATCCTTCCACAGCACCAGGAGCAGCACAGCATCCTTCCATGGCACCGGGATGGGCACAGCACCCTTCCACGGCACTGGGAAGAGCCGTGTCCGTCCCAGTGCTCCTTGCTGCCCCTCCCCTCCCCCCCGACCCGCGCCCCGCACCCCCCGGCGCTGCTGGGGTTCGTCCCGGTCTGAGCCCGAACCACGACCGGGTTACAGGGACTAATAAAGCAGCGATTCCCAAACCCATCCGCTGCCGGGCCCTGTGTCCATCGCAAAGCCGCGTCCCCGGCCGGCACATCGCGACATCCCAGCGCTGCTCCATCGCGAGGTGGCGGCAGAAACCCGCTTTTGGCTGCGCCGCCGCGGGGCTCCCTGGCAGCGGAGGACCGGAGAGGGGGGGACAGGTATCACCAAACGCTACAGGGATCTGGGGGGGCTGCGGGGGGCAGAGGGGCGCAAGACGGTGCTTCCCTGCGACCCACAGCCTCTGGCACCCAGGCACGGCTCCTCTGCCCCCCCCCCCCCCCCCGGTTTTTTTCAGACAGTTTTGACTGCTGAAGTGCCCACTCCCGGTTCGAGTAACAGGCGGAGGGCTCAGAGAGATGCCTCTGTCTCACAGAGCTGCGTCTGCAGCGGGACCACAATTACTCACAGGGGAAGTCTGCTGACAAACACCAACTCCGCAGCCATGGCAATGATGCTGCAGTCACCCAAACCCGACCGAGAGGGGAAAGTGGACGGGAGAACGAGCAGAGCATGTGGGAAAAGCGCAGGGTGCCACGGAGGCTGCTGTCGGCTGGGAGCTGCTGCAGTAGGGCACACGGCTTTACTCTCCGTTGGCGGCTTCATTGCAGCTCCCGATTTATTAAGGGCTCAGGATGTCACAGGGGCAAAGCTGCAACATTTGGGCGCACACGGGATTCACTTTCTGATGCCTCCGTGAGCAATACCGGCTGTGGCAGGGGACACATGGTTTCCTCAGCCAGCAAGGGAAAAATGCCTCAGACAAACCGGTGGTCCTCACCAGGTGTCTGCAGCAGCCCGACACCCAGCCCGGTGCCGAGCTCAGCCCAGGACCTAAGACACAGGTTGCCGCACTACAGACACCGCAGCAGACGAAGCCAGACCAGCAAACAGCCCCGCAGCTCGGGGGTCCCCACTGCTCCCCCGGGCATTGCTCCCGGCCCCAGCCTGCAGCACTGGGCTCGCCTCCCCGCCGTGCTGGGAGCGGTGGGCAGAGCTTTGCGCCAAGAGCAGTGCTACAGCTTTCTTCCGAACGCCGGGTGCCCTTTTACAGCGAGACAGCACCCCCAAACTCCTTGGAATCGGCGTCTTGAGGGAAATCAGGCCATATGCCTCTGTGTTTTGCCTGCCCAGGTTGTGCTGGCACAGCCACCCCAGACAGACTTCACACCCAATCGGTGTCTCGGTGCAAAAATAGCTCTGGCACTGCCACTTCTCCCGCACCATCG
>NW_009647002.1:316357-322714 GCF_000708025.1 Charadrius vociferus | reverse complement strand
AGGTTTCGTTCCCATAAGGGCAACAAAAAGCTCAGCACACGGCAGCTTGAATTATTAAAGCTCCTCGCTAAATTTTATTTTGTGCCCTCTTTTGAAAGGCAGTCTTAAAACTGGGGCTTAGGAGAGATATCTTCGGTAAACAACCTATGGGAACATGTCAGCACCTTTAAATCTTTGCCTGGCAGCCCTCATTCCGCTCCATCTTTGTTTCTGAATAGCTGCTGCATATTTTATGTAGGAAATATTTCATTCTGATGATTGTCTTGGTCTATTACATTTCAGACCATTTCAGGAAAACAGCAAATTTAGAGGGGGAAAAAAAAACAACCCCGCTCTGGCCAAATGAAAAATCCAATCCAGGCTCGTGGGGAGCTGGCGCAGGCTGGCACCGCAGCGGGGTCACGTGGGCTCCATGCGCGCTGCGACGTGCCCGACCCCACACCGGCCAGCAGCGATGCCGGCGCCAGGAAGGGGCAAAGGGTCCTGGGGGGGTTCTGTTCCTGCTGCAAACCCTGTGAAGCGCCGGGGCTGTGCCCCACACACGCTGCCCCTGCCCAGACCCACAGAATCACAGCAACGCTCAAACTGGGGAGGAAGGAGGGAGGATTTGTGCTGCCTTGGAAGGGAAAAGGGGAGCTGGGAAACCAGAGGAAAGATGCCTGAGGGCTCTGGAGAGCCAAGGGGCGACCCTGCACTGGCGGGCACGCTCGCCTTCAACACATTACTTCTGGGGGATGAGGACGGTGCCTAAAAATAGTGCAGAAACAGAGTGAGACCACGGCGTTCCCAGGTCGGCAAACTACACAGCAAGAGCTCACCACACTGGAGTTGAGTTTAGCAAGTGCTTTGTGAGCGACACATCCTGCGACGGCACACGCATTAATCAGATTCAGCTCCTTTAAAGCCGACTCAGGGAGGATCCTGCCGCACTCGCGGCACCCAGACAGTGATGCACAGGGATGCGCAGACCCTTCCCGTCTGTTCCCTTGGCAGGATGGGACAGCTGCTGCACGAGAGCTTTGATTTCTCTCTGTTTCCAAACCACTGCTGTCTAATATTGATCACAAGGCACAGACATCTAAGGTCTCACGTGCATTACAACTGGAAGCACATTGCATTTAAATAATTTACGCCTGTGCCTAAAAATGCCACACTACGTTTGAGAATAACAGGGTGCTCAGCATTCATTCTGCACGCCGCAAAGGAACCGCACTGCCGTGCACTGTCCGCAGCCACGCGGCGAGATGGGTCCGTGGGCCCGAGGTCCCGCTCTGCTCTGAAGGGCTCGTTTGGGCAGGCACTGGGGGAGCCCGGGACGAGCCCAGCCACAGCTCTCCATCACCTCTACGGAGCCACAGGTGTAGCAGCAATGTTCGGTCTCTGCTGCTCCGGTCCCCTGCGCCCTGTTTGAGCCCACAGCCGTTCCCGGGCAGCACCCAGCCCTCGCGGGGTGGCACTGCCCTTCTGCCACCGACAGCGATACGACGAGCAAAGGAAATTTGGAAAGCGAGCTGTGACACAGCCCAGACACCAGCTGGGACAACCTGAGCCCGCGGGACAGCCTGCAAAGGGATGGGCAGGGTTAAGCCCATTTCTGCCGCTCTTTAATAAAGTGAATGCTTTTTCAGCATGAGGAAAACAGCAAAAGAGCAGACCCCCCCCTTTCAGAGCTGCTGCCCCCACACCTCAGCTCCCAGAGGCACCTCTCTCTCCGCAGTTAGGGCCCACGCAGCGTGTCCTGGGATGGCACGACCTGCCCGGGCCCCACAGGCACAAGAATGGGATTTTGCATCACCCCCCGAACGTGGCAGCATCCTCCGGGCCAGCCGGGACAGACGCCTGCCGGGGAGCTGATGTAAAACCAAGAGGGATGTCGCAGCCCTCGGCCACAACCAGAGCAGCAGCTACAGACCCGAATTAGCGCCACCCACACAGAAAACTATCTTATCACTGCAAACAGAGGCGCTGCCCCCGCAGCGCTGATGCACACATTTCCATTGCGAATCTGCAGTCCGGGAGCCGCCCGGCAGTCCCGACATGGCACTCCCAGCCCCGCGCTGGGCTGTCCACCTTCTTCTTGACACCTCGTCACCCCTTGGATTAAGCAGAGATTTCCCCCGTTGATGGCTGACGGTTGGACCCGTGTGATGGAGAATGAAGCCCGGTGTGCACCCGAGGTGGTGGGAGGAGACCTCTGCTGGGCACACCTTGGATGCCATTTTTTTCCGGCCGCCGCCCCGGGGGCCAGCCCTGCCCACAGCCCGGTGGCCAGCCCTGCCCGCCGGGCTCCCCTCCGCTCCCCGTGCCGTGCCCAGCCCGGCGGCCGCCATCCCACCCACGCTGCTTGCTCAGACTTTCCGTCCTTCTCCTCAATTGCTTTGGCCTCTGGCTCCCTCCTCGCCTTGCCGCGTCTCACCCAGGTCACCTTCCGCCGCGGCAAATCTGGGCAAAAGTTCCTGGGATGCCTCTGGGCACTCGCAGCTTTCCCGGCAGCCGGGCTGCTCCCCGGGGTGTCGCGCAGCCCCCGGGCAGACACAGCCGAGCGCTTTGCTGTGACTCCCGCTACCGCTTTTGTCCCTGTGAATATTTGAAATCGAACAAGAACACAAACATTTGTATTCTAGACACTTCCCAACCCCGACCTTATTTATCATACTTGGCTCTGCTCCTGGAACTGGGGCCAGAAGAGGCTCCGAACGATTTAGGTTATTTAACATGCTGTGCATAGATCAATCTCGCTCTCCCCTCTAGCCACAGGTTTCCCTTTGTGGTTTGCTGCACACTTATTGTGTCCATCAATATCCAAGTAATTAAAATCCCCCATTATCCGGGTCCTGGCTGCCTTATGAGCTCCTCATAAGCTATAAAACATTTCATGGTCAACTTTCCTTAAGTGCCCGGGAGGTCTGCAGCCCCATCTCGGGATCGCTGGCTGCTGATACAACCCTGAAAGTCCCATCTCAACCACCGCCTGCTCCAGCCCGGAGTGCGTCTGCCAGGATCGCTCATTTCTATCCTCAGCTTTCTCTATCTGCTGGAATTTTGCCCTGCTGCACAGCCGCTCATCGTACCCTGGAAAAGAACGAGCCCCCAAAGCTGTCACAGCGGTGGTCCCGGCTGTCCCCGCATCGCAGTCAGGGACCGTCCCGGGGCTCTTCTGGAGGGACACCGGCCGGAGCCGCCACTCACGCTGCCCTTTGCGCCCGAGCTCAAACCACCCACAGCCCACCAGCACGTCTCTGTGGAAGCGGCCACCGGCTGTCCCGGCTCGGCACGTTGCCCTGGGCACGGATGGCACAGCACGCCGGGCAGGGCGAGCGGCACACGCAGCCCCGGCAGCACGCCTGCCATGGGCACGGACCCGCGGGGACAACACCGCTGGACAAGTGCTTCTCTCCCAGTCAGGGTCTCCTCTCCTGCACGGCTTGGCCACGGGTCTCAACACAATTTATTAGTAACAACCAAGTTTGGTTTGCCGTTCCCCCCTTGGGAGGGACAGGAGGGCACAGAAAGTAATTGCCTTCACCTTCTTTCTGGCACTGCCGCTCGCCCACGGCTCGGCGTCGCATCGGGCGCGCGCCCTGAGCACCGCGTCCCTCTGGACACAGCACCTGGCAGAAGCACAAGAAACGCGGAGGGCTTTATCTCTGCGCGGGGGATTACTCACCGTGGCAGGAGTGACTGCAGTCCAGATATGATTAAAGGACATGACTCAAGCCAAGAAGTGCTAATTACAGCACAGAAGGAGGAGGAGAGAGGAGCTGCTAAATTACACCTAATATGGAAAGGGAGTTAGAACAGACTGAAAAGCCATCGCTGCAGAGATGGTGAACACGGGGCTGTCCAGGCCCAGGGCCACCGCCACCGCTGTGCTGGGGACACGCCGGACGCAGCGCCCCGAGGCAGCCACAGACGTTCTTGCCAACGTTTTTTTTTGTTCTGCAGTTTGCATCATCCCGTTCCACCTGCTGCATCGCTCCTGTTGTAGGCTCGTTGCCCAAGTGGCACCGGGACGTGCCACCCCAAGCGTGACAAGCCTCGGAGGAACTTGCGCTCAGGGAAGAAACAAGATTTTTTTCTCCTCCCTGTGTGACCTCCAGGAAATCTCTGGAGTTCTCCTGTCATTTCACCTTAGACCTGTCTTAGACCAGGCAGGTGAGCGGCTCTACCCCGACTGCTGACGGCACGAGGATCCCTCCCCTGCTCTGCTCCGCTCCATCCGTACGGGCTGCGTTCACGCTCTCTGTCACCTCTGTAGCTGCCGTCGTTTGCTGAATCCTAACGCGTTCCCCTCTTCTGCTGGCTCGCTGCTGCAGCGTGTGCTGGGTGCAGCTGCGGTGTCAGCGCCGCAGTGGCGCTGGGGCGCAGTGACAAGGACCGTGTGCCCGGGGCCGGCGCGCACAGCCGCATGCTCGCTCGCTGCAGCCCCCGCACCTTGCCTGCCCGCCGGCGGGGAAGCTAAAAGGGCAGTGGGAACGGCATCGGAGAAGCGCTGTCATGTTTTCCCACGGACCGTCAGCGCTGGGAAACGGCACCGGTGCAAAGCGAGTCACCAGATGGAAGGACACCCGGAGGGACCTTTGGGAAAGGGCTTTACCACAAGCCCTGACGCCCCCCGATGCACAGCCGCGCTTACAAACCAGTGCGCTGTCAGTGCTGTTTGGAAATGAAAGGAAGCGGAGACCAAAGAATTAGCATTAGAATAAAAACAGCTTTGTGTGGGGCAAACGCAGTCTGGAAACACGCCCAGGACAGGTCTTGACAAAGGCCTTTGCCCTACGAACACCGCAGTGACTGCCCGCCCCCGCTGCAGCCCCCACTGCCCGCACTGCTGCTCCGAACCCTCCGCCCATCCCCCCGCCGGCACCGGGGATTTATGGGTTTCTGGGACACAGCAGAAACCACCGTCCTGTTCATAAAACGCACAGCAGAAATGTCGTGCCTGGCAGGGGATGGGGCTGGGTTTGCAGACTCGTCTTTGGGACCCCGGTGCCCGGGCAGGAGGGGTTTGCCATGCACCTTCCTCTCCTGCACACACCGGGGGAGCATTGAAAATACGTCACGGCTGTGGCCCAGGAACACCTTGTGTGTTCAGGGACAACAAAACCAGCAGTGATTGCTTTAAGCCGCCCTTCTGGGGATCCTTTCCTCTGCAGTGAAGTAGGGGAGGAGATGGTTCCCCCATCCCATCCCATCCCACCCCACCCCATCCAGCACAGAGGTACCATACAGGGAGGACACTGCAGGTGGCCCTTGCCCAAGCAGGGACATCAGAAGGACTGAGCAGAGCAGATCAGGAAAGTGCCCGGCTGTCCTCATCGTATACCGTGGTGGCTGCCACAGCCGGAGGAGGGGGAAGAAACCCACAGACTTTGAGCTCAAACTCTCCGAGGTCGGGGCGGTCTCCTTCTGTATTTACTCAGAGACCAGCACAGCGGGTTGCCGGTTTATGACGATGTGCTTGAGTAATTTGAATAATAAATACCATGAAGAAAGTGCATTATTATGAAATAGGGCTTTTCCAATAAATAAATCATGGCCATTATTTGCATGTATAATACCACGAGGTTGTGTTTGGGACAGCTGGTGCTTGCTGGAGGGTCTGACACAAAGATTTGCAGTAAACCACCATCCCGGTCCTTTCACTTGCCTCCTACCACAGCTCCACTGGGTCCTCACTTTAGCATTCGAGGGGGTGATGCTGTCGGGACAGACCCCATTTCTGCAAACCTTTCCTCATGTGGAAAGCTGTGCCACGTTTGCCACATGGGCCCGCTGTTGTGGTGGGATGGTGTGGCAAGTCGGTGCCGTCCCCGAGGCCCCGACACCAATGCCAGCCGCGGGGCACACGCTCGGGCGAAGGGGAACAAAGCGGGCGGACGGCTGGGAACGATTTCCCAAACGCTCGAGCGGCCGCTCACACCAGCAGCCAGGGTTTAACCACCGCCGGAGCGGTGGCGAGGCAATCCCTACCCGGCGTCCCAGCGGCTCTGGCAAACCCATTTCTTAGAAAAAAAAAACAAAAAAAAAGGAAAAAAGACAAGCCGCCGCTATTATTGCAGTAAGAGGCTGTCTCACGCTGCGCTCTGCTGCTAAATATATTCTGTGTTTACTGTACGCAAGAACAGTAGGAAGCCTTCCGAAACGGCACCGGGGCTGCTCCGATTTATTTCGGCAATCAATCACGCCTGGCTTGAGCCATTTTTATACTGACACAAATGGAAAATATTTTCCTGGTTTAATTTCTACTGATCAAAGAAGTTTCCTCAACAGAGAGGAGCCCCGCGGCCCCGGGGGGAGAAGAAGTCCCCGAGGAAACCATTCCGCCGAGGAGCGGCCGGGGAAAGCTGGCTCCCA
>NW_009647002.1:313765-315877 GCF_000708025.1 Charadrius vociferus | reverse complement strand
AGAGGCAAGGGCAGTCCCCTCCGCCGCACCGGGATCCTCTCCCCACCAGCTGCTGCCATCATGAGAGAGGCCTGCGGAGGGGCAGGGGTTTGGGGGCAGATATCTACTGGGTTTTGTTTACTTTCTCCATAAGATCTCCCTAAACAGCCTTGGGAAACACTCCTTCCATGAACCTCATCGCGGCCGGAACTGATTCAGCTCTCTGCACGGAGAGGGTTCTGGAGATGAGCTCACCAACCTCGTTAGCGTGACGTCGCGCTCGGCACTGTTTACTGGTAGACAGCGCATTTGATTTTCACTTGCGCCTCACGTCAGAGCGGCGTACGCGTCCCCGCCGCCCCGCAGCATCCCCGTGCCCCGGGCCCTCCTGCACGGAGCTTGCAGCATCAGCGCACACCGCTCACACGGCACCTCCTGTCTGGAGGAGCAGCAGCGACCACCCACCCGCATGGCAATACCCAAACCCTGAGTTTCCCTTTCCCCACCGCGGGGGCAGAACCGGCACTGCCCTTCCAGCTTTTACCCGCGCCGCTCCTGAAAACAGGGGGCATTGCTCAGTTTTTCCTCCTCGATGCTTTCGCGGGGCAGCTCGGGGCAACCCAGGCACTCAAGTACACTCAGATCGGCAGCGGCCGACCCACACGAGAGCTGTTCCACCCGGTGGTCTCCATCTAAATGGCCCTTTCGTGTATCATGGAAAAAGCATGCAGCTCCACGCCGGTGTTTTGGCCCATTAATTACACACTGCGTCTGTGGCGGGGGCCGTGGGAGGTTGTGTCACACACAGCTCCGACGCCAGGCCCGCAGGACGTCAGCAAGGCTGAAAAATCCTTCTTTTGACCCATTTGTCGTTCAGGGTTTCTTATGTAAGAGAGAAGGGAGGGAAAGGGGACCCGGCTGGAAGCAGCACCGGCGCTCTCCCCTCCACCTCCGAGACGCTTTGCGTGCTGCCCAGCCTCCGGGGCCCGACGTGGCCCACGCCGGCGCCGTGGGGCAGTGAGTGTGGGCGCAGAGAAGTCCCAGCCGCGGCTGAGCCCAGCGCTGCCGCAGGAGCAGCCCCGGCACTGCCCGTCGCCACGCTCCCCCGCAGCACGCCGACCCGGTCTTGCAGCTCTGTGACCCGCAGTAAGGTCTCTGCAGCGCAGGTACAACAATTTCACCTCGTAAATAAAGAGCACAACCTACATGACGATTTGTAGCTAAGTTTAAGTTTATAAGAGCTAATACGCAGCTCAGAGGCCGCTCTCTCCCCGGACGTCTTCCCAAGCCGGAGGGGCAGATGGGGTCGGGGCCGGCTCCCGCTCCGCTCAGCGCGTCTCAGACGGACCCTCGCGATGGGGGGGTTTCTCTGCCAAAGGAAGGCATGAAGACAGATCTGATTTACTTCTCCTGGGCAGACGGCGACATCTTCAGAGCACAAACTGTGCACCGGGCTGGTTTCTAGTTTGACACCAAACCTCTGCCGGATCAGAGCTGGAGCGGGACCAGTCGCAGCTCGTACACTCAATTAGCCGTCTGCTCATCAGCCGGGTTTCTGCCAGAGGGGCTGCAAAGCACTTCCTACGGCACCTATACACGTCCCCACAGCACCCCCTCTCCCCTTTCCTCCCCTCCCACACAGGGCTGAGATAAACTTGCAGCTCTAAAGCTTCTTGTTTGTTTGAGCTGCCTGCATAAATAACCCCACGCAGACAGACCGAAATACCCACAAACCAGCACTGACACTTGACAAGGATTCAAGGGCAGATCTGGAGAACAAAGACAAGGCTTCCTTGTAAACAAGGCATCGGTCACTTAGATTACACCAATTAGGCAACATGACTGTTGGGAAACATCGAGAACGCATCACTGCAAGAGCTGAAGGGGGGAGACGGTGAGGGGGCTGCGCCCGGGAGCCCTCGGGGGGTTTCCCACTCCGCGGCCGTGCGGAGCAGCTCCGTGCCCCGCTGCGCTCCCGGTGATTCAGGGCTGGCGGGGGTCTCCCCGGCCGCGGCGCTGCCCGGCACGGACCTCGGCTGGGGCAGGCGACGCCGGTGCGGCGCCCGAAACTGCCCGCCTCGCCTCTGTCCCGGAGATAGGCTTTACAGCCCTGCCGCTGCTCTTCGGAGCGGG
>NW_009647002.1:311722-312706 GCF_000708025.1 Charadrius vociferus | reverse complement strand
TGGGAGGAGGAAGGCAGAAATTGCTTTTCGAGCAGCTACAAAGCTGTCGGGCCACCCTTGACGGGAGGGAGGCAAACACCATCTGTTTTCTCCGAGGAACTCTTTTGTTACTGGAGGAATGAAGCACAAGGCTGGTAACACCACGGCTTCAAGCTAATCTCCCACACAATGTACATATCGGCTGATTTCCTGATAACTCCCCGCAGGCGCAGGCGGGTGTTTCCCTCAGCTCTGATTATCAGTTTTCTTCTCCCAGCGTTACTCGGGTACGTGTCCCCAAGCCCTGACTGCGCGCTGCCACCAGATAGACGTTGCGTGTCCCAGAGCGCAGCCAGGACACGCGCTACCTCTGCCACGTGCCCGTTCTGCTTTGCCACGAGATTAAGGAACTGAAAGCTGAATTTGCAGGTTTTCTGCCAGCACAGCCTGTCCCTCTGAACCAGGACCCGGCTCGGCTCCCTCCGCACAGCGCGGGGGCTTCTTTCCCCACCCGGGAAAATGCTCCTTAATTTGCTTGTGGGTGGGTCACAAACCAGCACTGCATTTTGCAAATCAGAACTGCAAACTGCCTTAAAAGTGCGAGGGGTCGGTCACGGCCCGTGCCCCAGAGCTGGGAAATAGCCTTACTGCTCCCCAGCAATTCGCTCAGAGCAGGCGCATAAGCAGCAGATGCAGACCAAAACCAGTTTTCAGGCTGAGCGCACTGGCGTGAAGGTGCCTTGCCTCTGTAACTGCCTCTCTTGCATCCCGGCACGGTCCCTCGGTTGGTTCCCAGCCATGCTGGGCCGCTCACAGAGTCACAGCATCGCACAGAAGTCACCCGGCTTTCCCCTGGGTCACGGTCCCAGGCAGACCACCAGCCCTGAGCCTTCGGCGAACCGCTGCCAAGCCGGGAATGTCCTCTGCATTGTCACAGCCTTTACCGGGTACCACCGATCAGCAGCTTAACGCCCCCCCGCACCCCCGCGCTGCCTCGCTGCTGTG
>NW_009647002.1:310857-311445 GCF_000708025.1 Charadrius vociferus | reverse complement strand
CTGCCACCCGTTTTGCGGCGGAGGAAGCGGCTGGGCAGAGATTAGAGCCCTGACGAGGGGGACACTCGAGCGCCGGTACGTGTGTCTGGTGCCGTTGCCCGTGGGCTGGGCTGCGACAATGACCCGCGCCAGCGCCCCGTCCCAGCCCCGAGGCAGGATTTCCCGTGACCCCGTCCCCGCGGCAGCAGACAATGAGCTGTCTGACAACTGGAGACGGCTCTGCCTTCACCCCTCTCTGGCGAGGGGTACTCGGGGACCTTCAGGAAGATCAAACAGGAAATTCAGCAGAGAAAGAAAAAGGGTGTTCGTGCTTGAAAGTCTAAACTTTCGTTGCCGTGCTCCGTCTTGCTGACCCGGGAGGAAGATGCTGAAGTCAGGATATTAAAATACTTTCCCTGGCCTCCATGGAAACAGCAGGACATTGTGGGCTGGTCTGCTAACGCCATGGGTTGGTGCCGTTTCGGGACGCTGGTCCTGCCAGCACACGGCACCCACAGCGGAGCAGCCCGCGGGGTCACCCCAGACCCCTCCGGGGACCGGCCGGGCCCCCAGCAAACCCGCTCGCCTCTGCCCTGGCCCCGTGGGCTG
>NW_009647002.1:307975-310758 GCF_000708025.1 Charadrius vociferus | reverse complement strand
ACCCGAGGCTCCCGTGGCCAGCCAGCCTCCCCCCGGCCCCGGCCCCTCCGGCCCCCGCGGCTGCACGCATTGCACGCCAGAAGTCGACGTGTCCTCAGCTGCGCGTTGCTGAACGCAGGGCTTCTTTAGCAGGGTCCTGCCTTCTAAAAGTGCCAGAAGTTTCTGTTTCTGTTCTGTTTCTTAACGGGCATGATTTACTTACTGTAACAGGCTATTCATTATGTCCTGCACTGCATTATTAACTCAGCGATCGTACATTTAGCAGAGAATTTATGAGAAATGAGGAGACATTCATTATCAGTAATACCACAAACTTTACTCTTATATGGTCTCCCTGCACAGGGCGATGCTCGGCTCCCGCGGCTGAGCGGCAGCGCTGCCAGGGCCAGGCAGCTCCAGCGCCTCCCTGCTGCCTTGCGGGACCGTGCTGGTCCCCAGAGCTCGAGGCTACAGCCCCCCTCGCTCCAGCCACCGACCTGCGCCCCCGGTGTCACCCACCAGGGACAGACCCACCCGTGGGGACACGCTGCCCGAAAGCCTCAGCGGGACCAGCGAGGGGCAAGGCTCTGTTCCCACTTTGCACCCCTGATGCCTTTTACCGACTCCTCTTACTGCGCTGACACCAGGAAAGTTTGTTATTTTCTGTAACTTGCCCACAGCCTGTGCTGCCCTTAAAAAGTTAAACTTCCCACCGGGTGTAGGACCGGCTCCGCTGTCGCTGGCTGCTGCCCGTTTTCCCGTGTGTCGGCAGAAGAGATGCGCAGGTTACGGGCGAAGGAGAGGAGGCGCGGGGTGGGGGGAGCACTGCCGAGAGCCACCGGCTGCAGCCGAGGGACAGACATCCATAAAAACCACTGCTGCTCCCCTCGGCTGCGGGAGGCTGGAGCGCAGAATTCATGCCGTGCAGCCCGGAATCCAGCATCTAATTTAGTTTCCATAGGTAAGATAAAGACAAGTATTAAATGGACACGGTGCAGTTTTTTTTCCCCATTAAAAATTTCTCTGATCGCATGTAACCAGTTCAATCGTGTCTTCTGTTGTCTGAACACCAATAGCTTTTTTCCTGCTTTCTGGGCAGGCAGCTGTGTGAGCAGGATTGTCTGAGAAACGTCTTTACTTTCCAGCAACTGAGCTGCAGCAGAACTGCCATTAACATGCTTTAACACTGCACCGCACATCTGACCTGGGGACCGCAGGACGGGTCGCAGGGAACACGCACAGTCAAGTCAAGTTCTCGGGTTTTGTCAGCAAAGGGCACGCAGTGTCCGGCCTCGAGATCTGGGGCGAGTGTTCCCACATGCTCTACACAAGAAACAGCCACAGAAAACCCCCACCAACGACCAAACAAACAGAAAAGCCGCGGTGGAGCCTGCGCTGTGCAGAAAGGGGCACAGCACCACAGCTGGCCGAAGCCGCCGGCGGGGAGGTTGGAGAGCCGGGGCGGGTGCTGCCATTCGCACGACCTGGATGGCTGACAAATTCCCAGGAATTCAGATTCCACGAGGAACACGATGAACCGGTCCCTCGTTGACCTTACAGCCATCCCGCAGCTGTGGCTGCTGCAGAGCGCTCCATCTCAGATACATTTCCCAGCAGAGAGCAAACCGAAGGAGCGGCATTTACGGCTCCTGAGAAGGGCAGGGGTTCTCCAGCCTCCACGGCCGGCGGAAGCAGCGCAGGCTGCGAGCGAGCCCGAGGTGGAACACACATAGCAAGGGAGGGGATGGGCAGAGAAGGGATGCTCTCAGATTCTCAGATTTTATATATGTTAAAGACAAAGCACATACGTATATTTTTAAGGCAATCATTTCACTTCCCTCTCCTGCCCCAAAGCCTTCTCGATGCCCGTCCAAAGGCTCGGTGTCTGAACATTCCCATGGCTGGGAAGGTCTCCGCAGCACCGATGCTCTCCTCCGGGACTGCTGCATCTTTCCGTACCAGCGCGGTGTTACAAGCCCTGCAGGCTTAGGCAGGCCAGGGAAAGGAAAGCTATGCAAAACATGCCCCAGCAAAATGCAGAGGCATCCCAGATTACCTTCTTTGGAGTGATTTTGGACTGTTACATAAATGCAGACGAAGTTCTCTGCAAGAGTTTGCGGGAAAGGCACGGGGTGCTCCAGCCACCCCTGCGGCAGAGGGCAGCCCTGGTCCCCGCCACCTCCTGCCGCTGCCATCGCCCCACAGGGGCCGGCGGCATTCCCAGCGGGGAACAGCTTGGCTGGGCGAGCACGCTGCTCTCCCTGCCCCTCTCCTGCCCCCGTGCAGGCGGGATCCCCCGGTGATTCCCAGCTCGGAGCCGGAGATGCCTCCGGGTCCATTCACACAGGTTTTGCGCTGCCGGCGGAGCACAGACCTGAGTCCCCCCTCTCCTTCCCGAGCCTTGCCCTCCGGCGGCTGCTCGCTCTGACCGCGAGACCCGCAGGCTCGCTTCAGCCTGCTATACCTCAGAAGCACTTCATGGCCAGGACGCGGGAGGAGACGCCTGCGTGGCGCTCGGCACGCTGCGCTGCCCCGCACCCGAGAGCTGGGCACAGTCCTGCCCGTCCCCCGAAAGAAGAGCCCCCGCGGCTGCAGAGCTCCGGACCCCCACGTGTCGTCAGCAGAGCGCAATTAGGGCTGTGGCTGAGCTGCTCTGCAGAGGCGGCGGGGATAGGAATTAATCCTCCCATTAATGTGTGAAACAGAGCGTTTGCGTTTCACGAAGCAATTATACAGTAATAGCGGGAGAGCCGTGATGGAAATCGCATCTTGTCTGAAGTTTCGCTCCAATCCAACACATGCAT
>NW_009647002.1:304655-307963 GCF_000708025.1 Charadrius vociferus | reverse complement strand
CATTCCTGGGAAAGCACTATTAAAAGACCGATATAAACAAAAATTACTGGAAAAAACAGATGAGGCATGTTTCATCTCTCAGTCAGAGTTGAAAACAACTAAATTTATACAAAGTGGGCAGAGAAGCTCGAAGGGGCAACGACATTTGTTACTGCTCAGTGCAAGATGAGCTCACAAGAAAACGCATGCTTCATCTTGGCAGCTTTCTGATGTCTTACTCCCAAAGCATCAGCTTTATTCTCGGTTTCCATGGCAGATACTTTTCTGAGCCTGTATCTTCCACAAATATTGCTAATTTATTCTCTCAGCCGTGTCTCTGCAAATACCTGCAGAACGATTCCACGGGCCACACAAGCGGTGAAAACCGGGCGGATGTTAACATTGCTCTTGTGCACGACCAGGGGAACCCGGCCTGGCAAAAGAAGGGCTCGTTTTCCACAGCCACAAGATCGCACCGCACTTCTGGCACTATTTTTTTGCCCTAAGTACTCTCTGTTGTCTGCCCGGTGAAGCAAAGCACACTGAACATTTGGGTCGGGCATGTTTCCCGGGCAGGTTCCCCCCACAGCGCTCCAGGCAGCGCTCCCTCTCCGCGCAGGAGGGGACCCGCCGTGAGCGCCGCCCCTGTTCCTGCTGCTCCCCCCTCGTATTTCAGGTTATTGTGAGTCCATAAAACACGAGGCTCTCACGCCGGCAGAGCCCCAGGAACCAGCCGCATCAAAGAGATCCCATTGTCAGGGCGGATTTACCAGCCCTGCAAATGTTGAGCCAACAGCGGCTGATGTGTAATTCTCACAAATTCGGCAAGACTGCAGCAAAGCGAGAGGCTTTTAAGTCTTTCTGGCAGAAGGAGAATCACAGGGTTTTGCAAAGTAGTTGTTTATACACTAAAGCGCCTAACAGCCAGCACATACAAAAGAAATCCAGACGAGCTTGTAAAAAGTAACCTGCACAATGACAGCGATGCCGCACCGGCGGGAAACAATAGAGCGGAGTCCCGGCAGCCGCGGGGAACGCCGGTCCTGGGGCGGGATGCGGGTGAACGCAGGGCACGGGCGGTGCCGAGGTGCGCCCAGGGATGATTCCCCGGGTCCCAGATAGGGAAGCGGTCAAACACCGACACGCAGCCCGCTCCCTCTCCGAAAGATAAAAGCCCGGCGAGTGCCGGCCAGCGGGAGGCTCAGCAGCGCCTGGCTGGGGCTGGGAACGTCAGTCCTTCTGGCGACCGTCAGTCCTTCTGGGGACCACCAGTCCTTCTGGGGAGCAACAGCTCACCATTAATCCCGTTCTCGGCTCTGCGCCGGCACAGCCGCCGGACACAGCACACGGACTTGAGGTGCTCTTACCTCTCCCGTGGCTCCCGCCCCACAGGAGAGGGGCTTTGCAGGGGCTGCGCTCAGACACATCCCCCCACTCTGTCCAAAAGAACTGAAGTTTTAAAGGGAATATGGAACAACACACAAGTGGGTGATGTTACTTTGGATCTGCTCATCTCTGCGGTCAGAGATCCCCTCCACAGCTCTCCAGTAAATAAGGGAAACCCCCTCGGGCCACTGCTCAAACTGGCGTGGGGACAGAGGCTGTTTCTGGACTTCTTCAGTAAGGATGAGTAACAGGGGTCACCAACACAACCAGTAAACAAGCAGCTAATTTCCCAAACAGTGCCTCTGCAGCATCCGGCCGCTTTCAAACCATTATCCCAAATACACTTACGTCTGGCTCCCTGGACTCAAGTGACTTTTGAACGCACTGCCATTCTGGGCCAGATTCAGTCGTGGTCAGTAACACCAGATTTCTAAGCCCAGCGAGACACTCCAGTGGCCAGCGCCGGCCCCTCGCAGGTAGCCATGTCCATGGCCTCAGCGAGAGGGACAGAACCACAGAATATCTCGAGTTGGAAGGGACTCACAAGGATCACCGAGTCCAACTCGCTGCTCACCGCAGGACTGCTTCAAACTAAACCAGATGACTAAGAGCGAGTCCTCCCAGCCCAAGGGCTTGGCGGTGCCGAGGGTGGGGTGGAGAGCAAAAACTCTTTTGGAGCAGAGGAACTGCACCGGTCAGCAAGAAACTAAGGAAAAAGGATGCTCGAGGCAGGAGCGGGGCAACACACTGCTCGGTGCTGTTGCTGCAGTGCCGCAAGTGCAGTGGGGCAGAGAGGTGTTACCTGCTGCGAGCATGGCCATGGGCAGCTCTGGGGTGTAACATCCCGGGGAAGTCACCTCAGAGGCCATTATGGATCAGCCGCCTTTGGTAAACCACTTGCCAATTAGAAAATACGGCGTTGTCAGCGCTACACACGACCTGTATCACCTGGGAGGCAGCAGAAAGCATCCCGTGCCCGGACCCGAGCAGGTCCCGCTGCGCTGCTGTGCTTCTGTCTGACCGGGACACAGACAGGCTCGCAGCTACCACCTCTTGCTAGTGTTGCAACTGTTCTCACATGGAATTTTAACTGTCTATTTTATTACATATCATATATTCCGAACACAGAGCTTTTCCGTGTGTGACAAAAGGCCAGGCTCAAAGTCCCCCAGCGATGCTTGAAGCTGTGTGAAGCCCGTTCCGCACTGGGTCAAAGAAAACCCATCCCCATCACAGAAACACAGGAAACTTTTCGCCGTGGCTGCACAGCAGAGGAAAGTTGGCAACTCAACTGTTAAACTCGCCGATGACTATTCAGTGTTGACATCAGCGTGATCTCATCACTGTAACTTGAGCCTCCGGCTTTTTCTCCAGACTGCCTTTAAATACCAGTCCTGGGAGTCAGCGCAGCACCGATCCCTCCGACTGGACCCGAGGGCAAACCCGGCAGCTCCCCACGTAGATGAAAGCAAAGAGGAGCTACAAAACCCCAGCCATGTCCACATCCCTGCGAGTGAGCCCCTCGGTGCACGGCTACCGCTTTGACACAGCCCTGCGCAAGAAAGCGGTGGCCAACATCTTTGAAAGCGTCAACGAAGAGTCCCTACAGAAACTCTTCAAAAACTCCGGGGACAAGAAGGCGGAGGAAAGAGCCAAGATAATCCTCGCCACCGACCAGGACTTGGAGGAGAAAACGAGAGCGCTGATGGCACTAAAGCAGAGGCGAAAAGACAAGCTGCTGCAGTTCCTGACGTTTCGGAAATACTCCATTAAAGTTCACTGAACTGGCGAAGGCAGCAGAAATGGAGGAGAACATTTCAGGACGGGACTGTTTGTGACCTCCTGCCGCACACGGCACGCTCTGCTGCCCCGCGAGCCGCTGGCGGGACGGGACAGGACCTGACAGACCGCCCGCAGGGCCTCAGCCCCACCGCGCACGCAGC
>NW_009647002.1:302609-304284 GCF_000708025.1 Charadrius vociferus | reverse complement strand
GGGGGGGGCTCCAGGGACGGAGCAGCCGCTGATCGCGGATCACTTCGCATTTGTTAAAATGCATATAAGTGCACCGTATGGGTGCAGTAAACTCAGCCTTCAGGGAATGCGTTCGCTCCAGAGACGCACTACGCAACTGTACCTTTTCTTTCTCAAGCTGTGTGTGTGCAGTATAAATTGTTTGCACAGAAGCAATAATAATGACATATTTCCCTGAATTTACTGTGAAGTTCCTTAATACTGTGTTCACTTCCCATTAACAAGAAAAATCTAAATATCATAACTACAGTTCTTATCTGTATAGATTACAATAGCTTTTAGACGAGTACTTCATGGTAATATTTTATGACAATGTTATTATTATACCGACTATAATTTATTGCATATGGCGATCTGACATTTAATAAATTATGAAGTAAATGTAATTTCTCTTGTCTGAAATGCTCAGTTCTCCTGGAGGAGTGGTGTTATACTGTTCCGGCCCTTCGTAGAGGCTCTAAGAGCGGACTACCCACACCTCTCCGTAATTCCCGAGTGCCAGTTGGCAGCCCGGTGCCAGAGCCTGCAGCAGCCGGGGCTGCCCCGAGCCCATCGCCCACAGCGCCAGAGCGCGACCCACGGTTGCTGTGGGGGCTCTGGCGTCCCCGGAAAGGCCTCACCAAATGTAGTCATCAATCGGACTCAGCTGTTAGTTTCCCCTATGTAATAAAGGAGAATTACATCTTCTGCAATAGCGTAACAGAAAAATCGGCCGCGGAGCTGACCGGTTCCGAGCCACAGCGCGCGGTGCGGTGCGTGGCTCGGGTCATTCCTGCAACGCTCGGCCTTGGCTCCCCATCATCCAAAGAAACAGAAGTGAGTTATGAACGCTTTGGCAGCAGAAACGGACTCAGCTTTTCTGCAGGCTATGCCATACTACCATGATAGACTATGTTGAAAATACTTAAAAATAGCCAAGACTAGTTATTTATAAGTATGTCCTCTAATAACCTGCTGGTTTAGGAAAAAAACTTTCCCATGACTCTGCTTAGAGCAACAAAGATAAAACAATTCAGAAGAACGATAGACCAGCTACTTTTTTTTTTTTGCCTACCATAAAAACTCGAAATTGCCGTTAAGGCACGGAGACTAGAAATAATCCTTTAAATTACTTAATAGAATGGATAATTGTAATTATTTATAACACACTGAAGCATAGCCAAGCACACCCCAAGAGCACCAGGTTGGGGAGCGCAATGCCCAGTGTGCGGAGCAGCACCGGCTCCCCCGCGCATCCCCGGGGCCGCGGGCACAGCGCCGACATCCCGAAAGCGGGAGGTGGGAGAAGAGTCTGCGGCCTCCGCCGCAGCCGGGAGGGCGAGAGGCTGGGTGCCCCCCGGCCGCCCCTGCCCCGGGCTGCCGTGTCTCCCAGGCTCAGCGTCGGCTGCAGAGACCCCGCTGGGGCAGGGGAGGGGATGTCGGGTGGTCCCTCCTCCCGGGATGACCACAGGGAGCTGCAGTCACGCCTGGATTGGGATGGACCTTTCTGAAAGGACTCCCGAAGGCTTCTCAGAACTGCCCTCACTCAGAAAAACCCTCCTCGGCGTGGGATCTGCTCCGGAGGCAGCTGTCTGTGTTCGGACATTCGACTTGTTCCAGTGCGGTGTCCCACACTCGGCTGCAGCCGGGTCCACCC
>NW_009647002.1:299224-301789 GCF_000708025.1 Charadrius vociferus | reverse complement strand
AAGATCTTGTGACTTAGGGACTTTACAGTCCCTCTTGTCTCATTACATTTAAATTATTGGCCCAAGTGGCATCCCTGATAAATAAAGGCCGCTTACAAGAAAGTTATGTTAGTGGATTTTTACAGTGGAAAAAGGCGATTTTCCTTGGCGGCAGCCTGTACGCCGCTTTGGCAGGTTTGTGCTGCACTGCAGCGCGTCTCGCAGTGGGCTCAGTGTAAACTGCAATTAATTGTTATGAAACATATGTCAACGAGCGTTCGAGGTACAAATGTGTGGCCGTCGCTTGCCCCTCACCCTCGCGGCGCTGCCTTCGCTGCGGCTCTCCGGGGATGCCCGACGGAGGGCTCGGGGCTCCCGGCGCCGCCGGGGGTACGGCCGAGCAAAGCACCGCGGGTAGCGGTGCAGGAGAGGCGCGGGAGGGCAGGTCACCGCATTGTGCCGGGCCCTTCCTGCGCGCTCGGTGCCGCAGACCGGCTGTCTGTCGGCGCGCGCGCTGCATTGCCGGACAGCCCGGCAGCGCTGCCGCCAGACGCAGGGCCCATTGTCGGCCTCCCCGCGCAACAAACGGAGGAAAAGGCTGTTCAAGGTATTTCCTCCCTGCAGGAGCCGGGCGTTTCCATTAATTCTTCTCCATGAGTCAAACTGGCTGTACTGGGTGTCCCTCTGTCCCGGCATCCTGAGGAACATGCGTCCAAACAGCTAATTTTATCTACCTTTTCTAACGCTGTGCCGCAGACAGCGGGACGGTGGTGGGGGTGGCTCTGCACCCCCAGCTCCAGCGGCCGGTGGGGTCCCTGCCGCGGGCAGTTGGGGAGAAGCCACGGAAAGGCGGGACAGAAAACAAGCAGAAACCTTTTTCGGACAAGCTCTGGTTCGACAGAGCGGGGAAGGTGGGGAGCAGCTCGCAGGGTGCGGGAAAGAAACAGCCCAGAGCAAAGGGGGGGTCAGTTACTGCAGAGAGCGCAGAGGTGCCACGATGCGTCCCCCCATCAACCAGCCACCCACAGCTCTCCAAAAAGCTACTCTTGCCACTGTCCCGCCGATGGGACAAGTCAACAGTGCTGTTCCGCCTGTCCACTGGGCTCAGCAGGAGATGGGACGTTCCCCAGCGTCTGAACACCCCATGCTGTGACCTTCGAATTTCTGGTGAAAACAAATGTGCACAACACGAGCAGAGTCCACAGCGGAGCGGGGCCAGACCTCACGCGGCAGTGTTTGTGTGCGGAGGGACATGGTGCTCTGGTCAACGCCAACAGCTCCCGGGCAAGTTTCCCTTCCGAGCCATTGAGCAATGGGGCAAGTTAAAAATTGACTGTTCAGCTGAACCACACATCTGTTTTGCCCGGAGGTACAGACTCTCATTGCGAGCGGGCGGCTCAGCACCCGGCGTGCACCCGGGCGAGTTGGCACTCTCGGGCGAGCACCCGCGCACAAGGCGTCTGCTGGCCCCGGGCAAGGCAAAGCCACCCCCTCCCCGGCGTGACCCCCGCCCCACCGCGGCACCAGGGGAGCAGTCGGGGGCCGGCAGCAGCTCTGCTGGGGAGCGACAGGCGGTGAGCAGATTTTCTCCTTGCATGGGAAAACTCCAGCGGGAACGATGCCCGGACGGGTCTGGGCACAGTGGCACAGCACCAAGGGCTCGGGGCTAACCCCCCCTCCCGGGGGGGCACAGGGATGGAGAGCAGAGGTGTCTCAGCGTCATCCACGGGCAGACGGACCCGTCCAGCCTCCCCCGCACAAGGAGGAGCAGACGCACCACGGTGCCCGTGTGGACAAACCCGGCTCAGCGCCAGAGGGCTCAGCGCAGGACGGGCACGGATGAAGCGTATTTCATCTGTGGCTGCAAAAGGAAAACCTCCGCTACAAAGCACACTAACTGCGAGTGAAGAGCTATAAAGCGGTGAGATTTATAGTTGGGTTAGTATGGTTTTCATGGAAAAGAGCTGGTCTGGGGTTTCAAAGCACGAATGCCTCACATGCAGTACAATGATGCTACAGTGTCACTTTGAAGTGATAGATAAGGCTATTTATGAGAAGAAAAGCCTTCAAAATACTGGAGCCAACAGGAGATGCCATATATCTTTGCTAAAAAATAAAAGTTAGACTATGACCAGAATCTTAATACACAGCCCTGAGAAAACTCCTTATTTCCGTGGAGCACTGCACCGAATTGGTGCACGTGGCAGGGCACGACGGTGCTCTCTGCTCTGGTAAGCAATGAAGCCATCGCTATCCAACCGTAAGCACTTCAGAAGCCACCGCTTACAAGGGATGCCAAGGTACCAAGATGTTTCTAAAGCATCAAAACCCAAACACCATCTTGTACGGGATTAGTTACTCCGTGATGTTAATCTGCAACTCTGCTCTGCACGGGGACTCACGAGGGCCCTCCAGGAGGGCACAGCGGGGTTCGGAGCAGAGAGGGCTGGCACAGAGGTGGCCCGTGGGCTCCCGTGCATGCCAAGAGGTTTTTATGGCGCATGGCTCGCCGGCAGGCAGGGTGGGGGGGTCAGGGCAGTGAATCAGAGCTGAGCCAGCGAGCTGTCACCTCCCTGACTCCGCTCT
>NW_009647002.1:297011-299185 GCF_000708025.1 Charadrius vociferus | reverse complement strand
GCATCATCGCGCGAGTGGAGGGACCGGCATCCTACTCCGTGGGAAACCCGCTTTCTCCGAGTGCCCGAGCGTGGGCCCAGCACTGGGGGGACTCCCTGACTCATGCAAAAGCGACTGGTTTGCACAACACCTGGGTGGAAGCAACGCGGAGCAGCTCCCGGCCACAGCAGGCGGCTGTGGGGGTCCTGCACGCCCTGCCTGCCACCCACCTCCCTCCCACCGGGTGCTGTGCTGTCGGGGGCTGCCTCCGGGTCCAGGACCCCATCACTCAGAGGGAAGACATTCCCCATGGTCGCAAGAAACTACGTGCTGAGAGGATGCGGCAGTGAAGCTTTTCAGGGGAAACGTGGAAGGTCCCTGTGGAAAGGTGCTTTTACGCCTCAAGGAAGTAGACAAACACTGGATATAAACATCGCACAATGCCTCGACACAGCTCAGGGTACTTTCCCCACCTGCTTCTGTTCCTGCTTTGACATTGCATAATCAAAAGGAAAGAGCAAATTGTCAAATCATGCTTCCCAGATTGGACGTATTCTCCAACTGGGTTTCTATTTAAAATTCACCTGCCATCCTGAATGGTAAAAACGTTCTAATCCAGACGCATTTTTCCTCTCCCTTTTTCCGACTGCAAAGTACGAGACACAATTTATCATTTCACAAACGTGCTAGTGAGCTGTCGGACCCTGTGCCTCTGCCAAACTTTTTGGGAGGCTCTGATTTACATCCAACCACCCTCACCCTTGCCTCTGAGCCCATTTGCAGAACGACTGCACAGGGCTGCCAGAGAGTTCAAGGACAAACCTACAATTCAAAGGCATATCAAAATCTTGACCCGAGTGAAGTCCATGGAAAAAATCCCTGCGACTTGAAGGATTTTGTGCAGAAGTAAAAACCTTGAATACATTCTGCAGAAAGCGCTGCCAAACACATGCGGCTTTTATCTGGAGTCTAACAATAAGCCTCTTCCCAAATACTGAGTGTTTTAGCTGCAATAAAAAGTATGCAAAAATACTTTATGATGGCAGAGAGACATTTATCAAAGTCAAGGACCAGGTTTTCCTTGGCTAACTGGCCAAAAAATAAAATAGCTTTTTAAAAAAGGTGAATAAAACATTATCTGCCTTCTGAAATTGGCTCAGATAGAAAAAAAATGACCTGTGTTGCCTTGAACCAACTCCCCCAGGATCCTTACAGACAAAACCACACCGATCCCTGTCTGCTTGCTGCAGCATTGCTGCCCCCCCCCCCCTGCTCCGCTCGTTGTTGCTGGTGCCGCCCGTGGACACCCGTTCCCAACCACGTGCGCTTGCAGCAATCCCCCGGGTCACCGCTAGCTCCATCCCTGCTGGAAAGGGTGTCCTGCATGAAGCAACATGCATCTGAGCAATTAATAGACTGGGACATTTTAACAGCCTGTTCCCATCCGCCTGCGTGAACTGATTCACATTTATTTCCTGCCCATTAAAGCTAAACCTTTCACATTCTTTTCCCCCTATATTTTTCTTACAGCAATTCGTACCAGCCGTATATTCAGCCAAAAGACGTGCCCTGCAAAACCACGCACGTGGTAAAGAGGAGCAAGCGTGCGATGGAGTGAAACTCAGGACCACGCTGCCGTTCAGGTGCGCGGCCGCCGCACTGCAGATGCGGGAGCCCGCTCGGTGCGCGGGGGGGACGGCATTCGGAGGTTCATTCTGCTTCAGCGAGACGGTGCCGGCTCGATGAGCTCCTTCCTCCCACTCCGTGGGTCGGAGCAGGTAAACTGGGGGCAGCAAACCTCTGTCCCTGCTCGTGGCAGGCCGCCCGGAGGGGCTGCGCGGTTCCATCTCTGCAGCCCGGAGACCCCCAGTTTGCGGCGGTTCATCCCTGTCTGTGCCCCCCCCGGGGCCGACCCCCTCTGCAGCGCTCCCGGCACGCTGCCAGGCACGGCCCCTCGCCGCCAGGAGTCCTTTCCACGCTCCATTGCGGGGCTCGCAGTTTTTCATAAGTAAATAAATTAGGTATAATTTAATATTTGATTGTAAGATTTACTGTTCTATTCTTCACAGCTTCTCAGGTGGATGCCCAGTAATTGAGCTAAATGAAGAGCCCCATTAATTCCCGGCCGCGAGGAGCGGCTGCGGCGGGCAGCGCATGGCAGCACCGGCTCGGGAAACCTTCCACCACCCCCAGAC
>NW_009647002.1:292044-296968 GCF_000708025.1 Charadrius vociferus | reverse complement strand
TTCCTGGCTGTAAGGGGGGGATTATTGCTCTTTGCCTGTAATTAAGGCACCCGCCTCGTCACAGAGCAGAGTCCACAGTCGCCGCACAGAAACCCGGGTTGTTTTGGCACAAAACCCAGGGGTGATCTAAGGTCGGCAGCTACAGTCTGAAATGTAACTTTGCTGTTACGTTTGAGTCCCTTTCTGTATGAATAAAGTAAACAGCTTTAATATCTTACAGAGAATAAAGTCAAGCACTTGAACTTGACACAGCGTCCTAACCCATTTTACCAGTGTCCCAGGGCTGAATCGCGCCGCAGACCTGCGCCGGACGCCTTCCAGGCTGGGTTTACACCCTTCTGCCTCCAGCCATGCAGAGCAGGTTTTGCTCACTACAGAACTAAAAATTTCATCCTTTTGTGTACTGTTTTAGGTCAAGTGCTCCTCTCGGTTCTCTAATCATGTTAATCTTTGTTGCAACACTATTTTCTGCAACCCGTTGTGTAATCGGCATGTTTGGGTCCTTCCTCAGAAACAGCTCAAACTTTGGTCTTTATACTGATTACTCAAAGTACCGAGCGATGGGAATGGGCTTTGCAGCGTGAGCTCTTCCCACGCAGCCTCAGACAAAAGTCCGCGGGTGCCAATGCCAGTGGAGAGCGAATCAAAGAGCTCCGGGGTCGTACTCGTGTTTTGGGGGTTTGGCTGGTTCGGTTTATCGAGTCCCAATCGCCGCCCCTCGTCGCTCTCTGCCAGTTCCCCGCTCTCGTGCCGGAGGACAGCGCAGGGCGGACGGGAGCGCTGTGGACACCTCCCGCTCTCCCGGTGGTCCCCGGTGAGTCCCCGGCCCCAGGAGAGGTCGAGACGCCGGGGCTCTGTGGCTGTCCTCGCCACGGCCACCCTTCCACCGGCACAGGCCCCCTCCGTGCACCGCTGCAGCCCTCGTGACTGAGGGACCTTTCTCAGAAACATTTAATCTACCCTAACGAGCCTTCTTGGAAGAGAATGCCCTTGCTCTGTTGCTGACTGAGCTTTGACTAAGCAAACCGAAATTATCTTTAGCTGAGCAAAACATCACCGAATCTGGACTGGCCTGGACTTACCCCTCCACACCCCGCGCGCAAAGTCCCGTCACCCCGAGGGGGAATCCAGGTTAAACGCCAGTGGAGTACTGAGAGCTGCTGAGCGCAACAGCAATTCCACGTTTGCATATCGTTCCCATCATTTATCATTGACACTACAGAAGCAAAGCAGGAGCACTGCGCACAAACGCCTTCCAGCCCATCCCTGGGGGCTCCTCCGCGGCTGCGGGGACATCCCGAGCCCATGCCACCACCGCGGCTGCTGCGCCACGGAGCGACCCGCTGCCAGGGCACGGCACAGCACACGGCTGCGCAGACCCCCGGGGTCCCCGCGCCCACGCCGCCCTCGGTCTCCACTTCCATTGTTTTTCATTGTGCTGTGAACACACAACAAAACCCGCCCGCAATTTCAACCTTTCCCCCTCCGAAAGAGATATTTAAAATGGAAAATACTTTTTGCATGTGAATAGTGTGTGAAGTCAGAGTGTCCATGTTTAAAATTGAAAGTACTTTTTGCATGTGAATAGTGTGTGAAGTCAGCGTCCCAAGTCCTCTGCAGTAAACTTCGACGGTGGAAAGGTCCCAGAAACAGCCGCCCCTAAATCCCATTGGCTTTCCCGTCCCTTCAGCCTTCAGAGGAAACGGCTCTCTTCTGCTAGATCACTTCACGGGGTTTTGACCTTCCTTTGATACTCAACAACAGACTTAGTGGGATAAATCTTGGTTTGAAAACTAATTAATGCTTTCCCCTGGGTTCACGCTCACGCTCCAGCGGGGAAAGGCTGCGCGCATCTCCCGGGGGCTGCGGGGGGCTGCTCTGCCCGCGAACGGACTCCACCCCGGGGACCCCGGCGATCCGCGGGGTGCCACAAGTCGTTCTGCGAACGGGGGTGACGTGGCCGATGACCGGTCCGGGAATTCCACCGCTGTCCCGCTGCCTCGGCCTCCGGGGCCGCCCGAGAGCGCTGCCGGGGTTCCCCGGGGGTTTCCTGCTCTGCAGTTTTGGGGAGCAGCTGCAGCTCCATCTGCCTCGCACCCCCTCCTCGGGGTTTGTGGCTCGAGTTTTGGGCCTGGGACCAAGCCTAAATCCAGGATCAAACCCTGAGGTTTTGTTGTCCCTTACCTAACAAATTCCTAATAATAGTACTTTTAGATTCACTTCGTTTAAGAACCAGTTGATTCCCTCCGCTCCGCTGCCCGCCCAGCAGCAGCACTGGGCTCCCGGGAGACTCTCGGAGCATCCCCGTGTGCGGCAGCAGACGGGGCAGTGGGGCCGAAAGGGATCGGCCGGGCGGGGCGGCCGCGCCCTGCCGTCTTTTGCTTTTTCTGCTTTTGCTGCTGTGCGGAGCCGCCTGCGTACGCACCCCGAGTGCTGCGGACGGGTTCTTGAGGATTCCCCCCTTTCTTCCCAGTAGGCAGTTTTTCTTTTCTAAGAAAACCAGTTATTCGGGCAAGCTGGAAACAGCATTTTTGCAGCTTGCACTGGTGCTGCCCTCCTGTGGCTGGAGAACTGCTCGGGTTGGAATAAAAACAGCTTAAAAATTTGATGTTGTAACATAATGAAGTAACTAAAACCTACAGTTATTGCCTCGCCTTTGGTCTGGAGATGCTGAATACTCCAGCTCGGCACCTGAAGCCACAGCGACTCAGCAGCGGTGAGTCTGATCTCCCGACACACACCGCTCCTGCCGTCCACGGGGGCAGCGGCAGAGGTGCGGGCAGGACCGAGGGAGATTCCTCTGCTCCCCGCTTCAGCGCGTCCACCCCGCAAAGGCACCCGCTGCAGCTGCAGCCCAGGTTTGAAAAGCACAGCCACGTCCTCGGGAGGAAAGCTCTGAGATGTCAGTACTCAGTGCTGGAATAACAGCTTGCCTCCAGAGAGGAGTGGAAGCGGTTATTTTCAGCCCATTAAAACCCTCTGCGGTGGAGCCCTTCACCTCTGCGGGGCGCAGACCCTGCCGGGCTCAGTGGCCAGCGGGCAACCCGTCCACCGTTCATCACAGGCTGTTACTCTAACTTCATCAAAAAACGTATCTGCTAGTAGCACAGACGATTCCCACATTACTTTGGGCCAGACAACACCAGAGTAAGGTGGGCACAACTGGCCTGGACACACTCACCAATCCCACTGATTCCCACCAGGGGCGAGTGGCTCTGTAAAGTTCATACACACCAAAAGGTTTCCAGGACAGGGGGATTTGGGATAAATGCTTCACCCCAGTGACTCACCACCTTCCGCAACATGTTCCGGGTTTCCTACTTGTGCTATGGCAACAGCAAAGGCAACACATTCTTCTCGGGTGTTTCACACAATAACCCTTTGCTGAAGCCACTCAAGTCCCTGAAGAGACCGGGCACGCCGCGGAAAAAGCACCATAACCAGTGCCCCAGCGAGGGGCTGCGACCACACAGCTACAGACACGGGTTTTGGAATGACCTACGGCCACATCAAATGTTTTGCAGAGAACCCAGCAAGATGCTGCTGGTGCACACTGGACACTGATCCAAGGCGACCGGCACCGGTGGGGCGGCGCTCGGACGCAGGACAAGGGAAGGGCAGAGCGGGTGAATGGGCATGGCGCAGGGAGAGCGGCGCTGTGGCCGCGGTGGAGGAGCCCATCGCCACCGCCTGCCCTCGGCACAGCGCCTGCGCTCCGCGACCACTGCCGCCAGCGACGGGGGAGCGAACCCCATGATTAACAGACTCATCTTCTCTGCGTCTCATGTAACAGCCAAAAAAAGCTCTTGAGCAAAGTGGGTGACTGACGAAGCCGGTGACACAGATGGGGTGTTTTGTGAACGTAAAAACCCAAAATATATAGGGAAACGCTCAATCAGTCAATAACCCAGGAGAGCTCTCTTTGTGTTGCTAAGGAAGGAGACACAGACCCCCTCTTTCCTAATAACCCTTTTGATTTTTTCTAAAATACATATAATATCAACGCACCTATAAATCAGCAACACACACCTAAAGGCAGTGACAGCCCGGGAACACGTCCCGATGCCCTTTCACCACCTCCACCTGCCCCATCCTCACCAAGGCACAGCGCAGCCGCAGTTCGTTCCCTGATGCTCGGTGCACGAGGGGACGGAGCCCCGGGCGTTCCACAGCGACTGAGCGCGGGCCTCAGCCCCGGCCAGTCCAGGGAGTCCCTCGGGTCCCCTCTGTGGACATGTAACCCGTCAAAAAGGGATTCCAGGCCGAGGGAACAGCTCGCAGGGATGCCGTCTCAGCCTGGGGCGGTTACCTTTGGTGCTGGCAGGGAGCTCGCAGCCACCCGGAGTGGGTACGTTCCGTTGGTCATTCTCATGCTAGCTTTGCTTTTTCTCTTTGAGAGACGACACCTCCCGGCACAGCTAGCACACAGACGGGGAAGGCATCACCCCTCCCCATTGCTGCCAGCATCGCCGGCCACAGCCACCCCTGGCCCAGCTGTAACTCTAGTTATTCCTTAAAAGCATCACCTGTGCTTTAATTAATCTCTTCCTCAGCTTTCCCTCCTGACAGCAGTTTCTCCCGCCCCACCTTCTCCCTTGGGTGCTCACGGCAGTCACCCCGGGGAATGGCAGAAGGCAGCAGTGGAACCCGCTGCAGCCCTCGGCCAACCCCCCCTCAGTGGGCCATGTCCCCCCGCGGCGGTGGGCTCTTTGCCGGGTCCCACTCCCCAGCATGGGACGGCGCTTCAGCACCTCCCGGGGACTGGTTTCACCCCGGCACCCCTCTGTCAGGGCTCGTGCGCTGGGGGGCATCACCCCCGTTTGCCTCTGGGGGGGTCAGCGGTGGGAGCAGCCAGTTGACCCACACTGGGGCTTCGCTGGGGGCACCACGGGGGACCGGGGCCAAGCCAGCAGCCGGGCGCACT
>NW_009647002.1:289938-291993 GCF_000708025.1 Charadrius vociferus | reverse complement strand
CGCACCCGGCCCCGTGCAGCGCGGGCAGCCTGCGCGTGGGCACGGACCGCCAACCGGTGCCGGTACCTGCCGCGGGCTCACGGCGAGCCGGCGCTCTGCAGCAGGTGCTGCTGGCAGCCACAAAAATTACACAACCGCTCCCCGGGAATGTGCACGTTTTTGTGAGTGTTATAGATTGCAAGGGACTGGGGTCGCATCAACAATATCCCGCACGGATTCAGAATGAAAAGCACCCTTGCTCCACTTAAAGGGACACGTCAAAACCTCCCTTAATTGTGATAAATCCCATTCTTTCATCTGAGAAGGTGACATTTCATGGCAAATAAGGCCAAGAAACTGAGCGGAACAAGGAAGAGGTTCCTGTTTTGTAAGTGATTTCCTATAATGAACAAAGCTCAGCATGAACACCGTAGGCTGCATGCCTGGTGCTCAGGTTTTCTAGGTCTTTGTTGATCCCGGGCAGGCAGATGGAATTCATCACAAGAAGCTAATTAGGGACACTGAGACCTAGTTGCATTTACAGGGAGAAAATCTCGGGTTTGGGAGTCATTAGAAACCTGCCTCTCGTAAGGACGTTGCCTGCAGATTTACAGACCGTTTCCCAGCCAAACTGTTCCGTGCGGGGCTGGCGGTGACGACCCAGAGGCGAGCGATGGGAGCCGTGCGCAGGGGACGGGTCACGGGGCTCTGTCCCCTCTGGTCCCCCAGCAGAGGAGGTTCATCCTTCCCGCAGTGATGGAGAGAAGCCTGGGGAGAAGGCTCGCCAGAGCAGCCGGGGAACTTGGCCTCTCCCCCATCCGGCACCGCACTGGTCCACCCTCACAGCAGACGCTTCTCCTGAGCTCCCATAGTTCTGAGGTCAGGTCAAAAATCCCCTTTCTTCCCTCGAGAAGGGAAGAAGCCCTGGAAGCCTCCAGGACCCCCACAAACACCCAGGGAGACCACCAGCCAAAATGACCCCTGAGCCAGGCGGCCTCTGCCCAAAGGCACCAAAGTGACCCCGGGTGTTTTAGGGGCAGAAAAGAGCCGGACCCTGCTCCGGGGCTGCTCTCCCCTCCTCGCCTCCTCCAGGGCTCTGCCAACCCTCCCACAGCCCCAGCGTCCCCCTTGCACAGGGTGAGAGCCGTGCGAGCAGAAACCCCCTTCTGAAGGGCTTTGGGAAATCAGCTTCCCAGGGAGCAGGGCAGGGTCCGACCCAGACAGGCTGCCGAAAAGTCCCCGCAGGGCTTCACCCAAACCCGGAGCTCCCGATGAGCTCTCAGAGAGCACCAAAACGTGAGTGACCTTGCTGGGCCCCGCAGTGCCAGGTGGACGCTGGCCCTCCATCACTGCCTCCTCCTGCCGCCGTCAGCATCCGTCCTGTGATGTGCGCAGCCGGAGCCGGCGCCGGGCGGCAGCAATGCCCACGCAGCAGCACGAGGGTGTCTGCTAATGCCCTCCCTGGGGCCGAGCGAGCACCCCGGGAGGGCTGTGCCTTTGGGGACGGCCTGGAAGGGAGAGGAGGAAGGGCTTCCTAAAAGAGAGCAGGTGCCATGAAGATTGCCTTTTATTCTGCCTGCAGGTTGCGTTCTGGCAGCCGGTGATTTTCATACATTTTTATTTACTGTAACCTGGTAAATAGATTGCTGGGTACGGTCTGACGTGCCAAAGGAGCCTGTGGCACAGGCGAGCGAAAGGTGTCTGGAGGTGCGAGAACAGGGCTGGTGGGGGGTTTCCATCCCCTGAGCGGGGTACCGCGAGTACCTGCACAGAGCTGGTCTTTCATTGACATTCCCCTCCGCACACGTGGACGCTTTACTGCTGAGAACCAAACGCAGAAGGGAAAACAATTTGCCAAAAAAGCCCATTTTCCCCAAGGCTCAGACAACCGCTTCCAAACCAGCCCAAGCGCAGCCTTCTCCTGCCTCCGCTTCTGCTCCAAAGCCGCTCCGGTGGGATGCGCACCGGGACCCCCGCTGCCGTCCCGGCGGGATGAGCCGAGCTGCCCGCGCCGCGCTCTCGGGGCCATCGGGCACTGCCAGCCCGGCACCGGGCCGCCTTCGGGGGAGGCTTTTT
>NW_009647002.1:287140-289900 GCF_000708025.1 Charadrius vociferus | reverse complement strand
CAAAAAAAAAAAAAAAAGGAGCTCCTTAATCAGCAAAGGCGGGAGGAAGGGCAGCTCCCGTTCCCGCAGGCGGCAGCAGGGTGTCCCTGCGGCCACCCCTCCCCGGCCACCGCCCTTCCTTCCCCTGGGGCCGCGATGCGGTGCCCGCGGCCGTACCCGTGCCGACCCTGCAAAAAACCCTTCCCACGTCCTCGCGACAGCCGGCACACACCGGCTCTGCCAGATGCTGCCGCAGCTCTTGGTCTGGGGACAAAGTCTCACCTTTTGTCCCCAGAAAGAGGTGCTGCTCTGGTGGAGCACCGAAGGTCCCACAAGAGCTGTGCATTTCCCCGGTTTACGCTCTTCTTTTTTCGTTCTTCGCGGTTTATCAAACCCGGCACGTTTCCAGATAGAGGAAAACAAGCTCCCCCAATTATGCTTTGCCATTTGTCTGACGTTTTCATTATCCCCGATGCAGTACCCATCAAATATTGTCTTGTACCGAAAGCCATTTCTGTCAAATTAAGTTAAAAGGAAGTAGTGGAAAACTAAAAGCTCCACATCTAATCCTGCCACCTGGAAAATCAGCAGAGAAATATAATTTTGTAGTCTTTCAAATTAAATCAGATTCTGGGCTCTCTGCTGATGAGTTAATCCAATGCCGAGTGGAATAGCTCTGCTCAACCATGACTAGGTTTAGGCATGTTCAATTCATGGCAAAGCGGTTCCAGTTCAGAGAAACTGATTTTAATTGTATTCACACCCTATTTCTTTTAATTTTATAATTTGCTTCAACCGTTCCCCATTAAGAAGCCATCAGCAGGAGGTGGCCCTTAATCGCAGAGCTGCTCGTGCTGCCACGGGGAGCGGTGGCCAGGGACCCACAGGCGGGCAGCGAGGTCTCTGCGCGTTTTGGGTGGTCTTTCCCGTCCCCGGCGCCCGCGGCACCCACCACTGCAGCTGGATCCACAGCGGAGCCTGCGCTGGTGGGCTCTCCCCCGCCCGGGCAGGAGACCACCATGAGCAAAGCAGCTGGAGATGTCCTCAGTGTATGATAAACCCCCCTGAGTTGGAGCTGGAGGACATCGGAGCTTTTTGACCATCTGCCCCCAGGTGGAGCTGGACTACGTGGGTTTATAGGGACCTTCTGGCCGAACTGGGATTGCACCGAGAACCGCCAGAAGAAAGAAGCCATGAAAGAAGCATTCATTGCACTAACATCCCTCCTCTAAATTAAATTTTACCCACATCCCCTCACCCTCAAATCAGAAAAAAAAATCCACATAAAAATAAAAATTATTGTTAGAAAACAAAAGTAAAATCCTTACCCAATACAGACTTATCATGTAGGGCTACTAGGAAAATTAGAAAAGTCTGAGCATTGGCTTTTTCTGTGGTCCACCCCAAAACCCAGCCTGAATTCAAGAAAATTTCAGAGATTTACCAATACAAAAGGTTTCTTATATTACTTTTTGGACATTATTTTTACATTATTTTACGGAACAGTTGCCTTTGGTGGCACACGTCCGTCAGGCTCACGACCAGCATGGTTGCGGGCTGCAGGAGCTCGGTGTTCCCTCGGTACAGGGTTTGCGACAGCTCCTGCCATCCCCTCTGCGGACAGGCAGAGCCCGGGGGCTGTGCGGCCGGTCCCACCGCGGGAACCACCGCTCCCAGAGATCGCAGCGGCTCCCCCGATGCTGCACAGTGTCCTCAGTCGTGCGTGAGCACACGGACACCGTCCCCAGTATCCCCGCCACGCTGGGTGGGTGCTGCCCTGTGCAATGCCACCGGCGCTGCTGCTCCCCTGTGCCACCTCCCCGTCGCTCCCCCTCCTCTGTGACCTTTCCTATAGAACTGACCTGTGCGTGGGTTTGTCTCTCTCTATTCTCCTTCAAATGTGTGAAATCAGACGTCTCTCTTGTGCTGTATTTTATCCTACTTCTTTTCCCCACCCGCTTTTCACAGCAGAAGTCCAGAATGTCATGTCTGATCTTCCCTGGTTTTCCTACAGGTCCTTTGGGAAATCTTAGACCAGACGCATTAGAAGCAGCAAAAATAATTGGAAGTGTGAAGGTGCTGAAGAGTCAGCCAGGGCTTCCTTTCCCCACAGCGTTGGTCTTTGAAGCCAGAGCTGTCTCACCAACAGCCGCTGAGCGAGTCCGTCCCGTGCAGCACTCGGCTCCCACCCCCTCCCGGCGTCAGTACGGTGTCCCCAGACCTCTTGTCCTCGTCACGGCGTCCCCCGGGCCAGGCAGCCTCTGCACCTCCGGGAGTGGCCACGCAGCGAACACTCACCTCTTCTTTTTCAGGCTCTCTTTGCATATACTCATTTAGCAGATCAAAAAGGACAAATAGCTGCAATTTTCTCCTTTTAACACAAGCCAGAACACTCTCTCCAGCTAACTTCTTAAGTAGCTATGCACTGGAATTAATTATGGACTGAATTTACCTTTCCTTAAGCTCACATCTCCATAGAGAAATAACAACGTTGGCTGAAGAAAACTTCCCTGGGGCTGCTGAGGCTTCTGTGCGAGCCTTTTCCAGCTTCAAATTTAACAAGTTTAAGGATCATAAAGTGTTGTTTCTTTTCTTTGCCAGTTTGCCACAATTACTGGAACACCTGCACTAACTGAGACTGCAAAAAGCTACTCTGAAACCTGGCGAAAGGATCGATAACCTGCAGCATCAAACAGCCCTTCTCGGAGGGACGCTGCCACGGCTGCTCGCTGCCGGGCTCTTCTACACCAGACCCGCTCGTGCTCTGCCCGCGCATTCCTG
>NW_009647002.1:281260-287033 GCF_000708025.1 Charadrius vociferus | reverse complement strand
TTCACGGGCAGGGAAGGGCTGGGCAAGCCAAGGCTGGTCCTACCTGCATGGGCCAGTGCATGTCCTGCTCCCGCAGCGTCAGCGTGCTGCTCAGCCCCCGCTCCGCCGGCGGCGCGAGGTGCGCTCTGCTTGCCCAGCCCGGGACCCACATCTTCTCCCACCACGGGGCTCCCGCACCCTGCCAGGGTCTGCCCGACTGCTGGCCGCTGCGGGCTGCAAGGCAGGACTCGGAGGTATCATTAATGACATTGGCTATTTTTATAGAAAAGCAGAAGTGAGGTCATTTCTTCAAATAATAAAAAACACCAACAAGGGTAAAGATGAATGAGGTGGCTCATTTTGAGAAGCTTTTCTGGTAACAAGAGAAATGATCTTAGCACAATATGGTGTTTTGGTTTGCTTTCTGTTTTGTTTTCCTAATTTACAATGTGTTTTAGCATCTACACAAAATATCCCTCAGGCTGCTAATGGCAACAGGACCCAGCGTGGTGATTTAACGTAAGAGAATATGTTCTCTCACAGCCTTTACCCAAACTCTCCCCTTTGTGCTGAGATGTCATTAAACCACTGTAAACCAGGTCCAAAGGCTGCATCCGCACCCTGCACCTCCTCAGGCGGTGGCAGAGGAGTTGTCCCCGTGCCACACACCTGCAGACCGACGCTGGCATCTCGTGGCACCTCCCTGTTCCCCACAAATGCCACCGGGCACGTGGCAGAGCCCTGCCCGAGAGGGACCCTGGCAGCCCCGCGGAGGGGACGGTGCCCCCCGGGACGGCGCACAACCCTCGTGGTTACCCAAAGCCTTTTTCCTTATGGGGACAGCGAGTGACATGCATCGGGCCAAGCTGCGAGCGTCAGCAAGGACATACTGGTGTCACTCGAGTGGACGCTCGCTGCCATTCCAGAGAATTAACAACTACGACCCTAAAGCAACAGCTGAAAAGCACCAGGCACTGACTTCTGCCAAACACCGCAGCTGCAAGTGCACAGTGGGAAAGGAGCGGCTGCGGGAGCAGCCTGACGCAGACACATCATGACAGGAGGGGAAGGGGAGCCCGAAAGCTGCTCCTTTGACCCGAGTCTGGCTTTTTCCATGTGCAGTTTGCACTGCTGCTCCTCCTGCGATCACGGATGCTCGAGAAGAAGACGAAGGATTTATCACTCCTCTCTGGGCGGGCAGTGATAGATTATCCGTGGAGCTGTGGAATTTCCCCGGACCCGATATGAAATCAATCTCCTGGAAATATTTCACCAGCCTTACAGAGGGCTGTATGGAAACCACCAGGTCCACCGGTGTACGGCTTTACCTGCAATCATCGGGGCTGCAGCATTTTAATTTGTTTCCTCTAAAGAGACTCAAGGGTGCCATAAGAGGCCGTTTCCAGGATTCAAAGGAGGCGGCAGGATTTGATCTCTTTCCGTGGCCTTGTATGTAATTACTCGAAAGAGTGAGGGAGGCAATGCAGATGCAAAGGCTCAGAGAGGCTGAGAGAAGTTATTCAAAGCCAGCAGACAGAAACCCCGCTCTGCCTGGATTTGGGGGAGGCGTGCGGGAACTGCTAAGCAGGACCAGGGCCGGTAACAACAATCTCGCGAACTCCAGTTTTTGGGGGCACGTTCCCCAGGACGGGTGCCCAGACCTGGACAGGAGGAGCGATCACTGCCTTCAAGCTGCAACGAGGGCAGCCGGGGCTTCACCTCCACCCATGGCCTGCATTTAATTCCCTCCATCCCTTTCCCGTCCCCGCAGGCAGAGGGCTGGTCCAGCCTGGGTACCGGCGTGCATACGGCAGCGCGCAGTGCTCCGGCAGTCTCCGCAGCAATGCAGCCCTGGGGCAGAAACTCTCGACAGAAAAGCGATGATGCCCGGAGCATCCCAAGGAGAAGACCACAAAGGGGTTGTCAGGAAGTGAAGTGGAGGGGACCCAGTCCTGCAGCATCCTTCTGCAGTGATTACACTGCCATGAAGATAATTTCCAAAACGCTTTCTTGGTTACCCCTTGAAGGCGGGTCCGTCAGCAGCGAAACGAGCGTGCCCACAGCGACCAAAGCGAGACGAGCCGTGCGGTGCTTCCGCAGCATGCTCTTCCGTTTTTCACCTCCCGGCCAAAGGAGGGCTCTCCCGCAGCCGCCCGGCTGCCTCGCAAGCTGTTTCTTTGCACTGTGCCATTGTAAAAGCTATGCAACTCGTGACAATTGTAATACCCCAAAGCAGTCCGTTTCTCTCCTTTTTTAATTGCTCCCCGCCCCAGCGCATGGCCTTCAGCACTGCCGGTGGCTCAACAACCACTTCAGGCCCTGGGCAATGCCAGGCTCATCCGTCTTTAACTTCGCAGCTCTGTATTTTACAGCCGAAGTGACTCCTCAGCACTGCCACTTTGAGAGAATTTCTTACGTGTCATCTAGTTTTATTGCTATTCTATTTCATTTGCTACCTTAGCTTAATCATTTTTTAACACACTTTCAGTTTGCGTTTCTCTCTCTTTTCATCTTCATCTGTTCCTGATATTTTATTTTTCCAATAAACTAAGTAATTTAATGGCCCTAATCCCAAGCCTCCTATTTGGAGCATGGATGTGGAGGCTGCAGAAAGAAGTCCCAATTTAAACCTGTCAGTCAAACGTAGTTTAATCTATCACCACCTTTATATCTAAAACTGCTCCACAGGAAGGAAAGCATGACTGGAATTCAGTTTACCATTAAAACATCCAGCTTTGCGGCTTCCTAGTGCTTGCTCTGCTTATGCACGGGCTATTAGAAAATGACAAAGTTATACAGACTCGGGACAACTCAAAGTCATTACTATTTAGGTCCATAAGCGACTGCACAGGCTTTTAAGAGGGCATCTCCACCACGTGCGGACAGAGTGAAGGAGGTTTCGAGTGAGGAACGTGCATGGGGAACACCTCCAGCTCTTCCCTTACCTCCAGCTGCTCCGTCCCATTTCAGCAGCGCACAGCGGTCACCTCCAGCGATCAGCCCCAGGACGGGAGCAGCGTCCGGAGACCCACCTGAGAGAGCAGCAGAAATGCATCTCTCACCCACAGCCGCCACGTCTGTGTAATCCCCGTCCCTCCTCAGGCCCCTACGAGGAGCAGTATCAGGCAGCAACAGAAAATGTTCAACAAGACCGACTGCACAAGACCCCGACCCGCCACGTCTGTGTAATCCCCGTCCCTCCTCAGGCCCCTACGAGGAGCAGTATCAGGCAGCAACAGAAAATGTTCAACAAGACCGACTGCACAAGACACGAGCTCCTGAAATCAATCCATGTGAGAGAGCAGCTAATTACCGCCCAAGCACACGCTACACTTCCCAGCCCCGCTCCCACGTCCCCGGGGGTTACAGACACAGAAAGGGGTTTTCGGTGGCTCGAGCGCCTCGGCTCAACAGGCGGCTGTGGGCTTCCAGCACCGCCCAGGCTCCTCTGCCGCGGTCGGTTTTGGCGCTTTATTCTGATTTACATTTTCCCAGTTCCGCCAGAATCCCAGGAGACCCGCGTAACATAAGCAGGCTGCAACACCCCCGCCCCCAGCAGTAACAGCGAGGATGCCAAACGCAGCCGGGCTGTGTTAGAGCTGCCGCATCCCGCTGCGAGCCGGACGCTCCGAGCACCGAGTGCCGGACCGGGCCAAGAGCAGCACTGACTCCGGGCTGGGGAGGACGGAGCGGGAAAGCGCAGCCCTGGGGACGGCTGGTGGCCAGCGGCCCCTGGGGAGTGAGCTGGGGTGTCAGGGCTGCCCCCATCCGCCCCGAATGCCATCTCCTGAGGGAGCCGAGGGGACCTCTGGGTTACTCGGGTTTGAAGCAGGAGCACCCGCTCAGCCGGATGGCTTTGGACTTGTCCGTGTCACGACCTCTGCAAACAAATCCTCCCATCTTCTATGGTGAGATGAGAGGTTGGGAAGAAGGCTCACAGCGTGAGAAGAACCCATTACCCTGGAGCATCGAGTACTAAACGATCGTACTCCACCCGTGAGATGAGTTGTGTAACGGAGATGTCATTCTTCATGAATAATAAAGGACCTTTCATAAAACTTTTACCAGCAGCTGGATACTAAATGGGTGGGTGAGGGGTCCATGCTACCTCCAGCGCTGGCAGCAGAGCGGTACGTGGCACAAACAGGAAGGAAAAGGCACAGGATTACGAGTCCCGGAGCCTCAGCGCTGGTGATTCCTGTCCGGCACCTCTGCTCATTCGCCGAAGTGAAAACACCTGGGTGCATCTCAGGGTAAATTTGCAGAACTGGACCGGGCGCAGCAGACATTTAGCACACGGCCACATTTTATTCTGGCCCTTATTTCATCCTGCAGCAATCAGCCAAGAAAAAAAGGGCCTCATTGCACTGTCATGTCAGCCTTACGCATTCCAGCGTGTTTAGGGAGGCAGAACCGGGAGGCAGGCACCTTCTGACCCTGAATAAAAATGCTTTTAATGTATGCGAGCACACATCGGGGGTTTCTCAAATGCAGCACACGATAACAGCTACTCATCCCTGCTGGGTCTTAACCATCTCAGGAGATGACTTTTGACAAATCTGAGGCAATCCTGAAACCGTGTGTGTGCGCCGGGAGGGGGAAGATATGCAAAAGGGTTCTGTAGAAGGGATGAAACCGTCCTGAGAGTCTGAGCGCACTGCATTGCACTGAGCGTGCTGCAGAACGAGCTGCTGATCCCGGGCTGAGCCTCCATCCCAAAAGACGGGTAACAGAAAACTGGCATTTCCCACCTCCGGGCTTTTTACCGCCTATTAGGTTGTCATTGAGAACGTGCACAGGGACTCCGGTCCCGTGCTGTCCCGTGCTGTCCCCGCTCCCAAGCAGCGATCCACCTCTCCCGCCGCAGGGGCTGCGCTGCCCGGCACAGCGCTCCTCGCCCGAGGAAGGGCACCGGCGGCAGCGGGGGCTGCGAGGAGGCAGCGCGGGGCACCCCCACCTCACCCGGGCTTCGCCCCGCCGGGGACGAGCCCCCCACCAGCACTCGCACGTTTAACGCGTGTTAGGTCCTTCCCCTTTGCTCCGCCTCCACATAAAAACATACATCCGATGTCCATGTTCCAGTTTTCTGCAATAATATCTTCCCCATAAATATCTTCTAAATAGTCCCAACCTAACACAGAGCTAATAAAAGCACTCTTTATGGTTATTAGACAAGTGAGATGTCCCTGGACTGAACAATTACCTTCAAATATCTGTTCGGAACTGGCTGGGAGTGGAAATCAGTTTCTTCCTCCCCAGGTACAAATCCATAATGAGGATTTATTTCTGAGGCGGTGGGAATGAGGTAATCCCTCTCCTTCTTGAGTTGAGATAAGGAGCAAAAAAAAAAAAAAAAAAAAAAAGAAGAAATAAAATGGTACAAGTTAATACTGAGGCAAATGATTTGCAGGAGGAAGGGGCAGGAGGTCAATAGCATAGCAAAGCTTTAAATAATAAGAGGGACAAATGGGTGGTTCGCCCAACGCTGCCCTGTGGTGGGAGGAGGCAGCAGAAGGACAGCGCGGATGCTCTGCGTGCCCGGCCCAGCGCTGCCCGGCGCCGGGGGGAACCCTGCGGGGTCTCTGCACTGCGCGGTGCCGCACCGCCCTCCCGCTCTCCCCCGGCGGGTTTGGGTCTGGTGCTGCGATCCCCTCCCCAGTGCGGGGCAGGACATGGGCAAGGGGCGCCCTGCCACTCGGAGGGACCTACGCTGCCTGGTGCTGCCGCTGGACACCGGGCAACAACCCGCCCCAAAACCCCCACGCCGGAACAGTCCGGGCTTAACACGGGACGT
>NW_009647002.1:272247-281211 GCF_000708025.1 Charadrius vociferus | reverse complement strand
GCCGGCACCACGGCACCCCCGCACACCTCCATCCCCGGCGGCGTGCCCCGCTCCCACCGCTGAGCCCCCTCTCTGTGCCTTAATGACTCCAGACCACACAGACGATGCTGTTTCTGTCTTTTCCGCACTGTGTTATCTCACTCTCTCCCGCGAGATGAGCGATTACCAGCAGCAAATACCTGCTCGGCAGAGGAGGGAAGACAAATGTGCTTTTAGACCTGGAATATGCAGCTGCTTATTACAAATATTTGCCAATGTTAGGACAGTTACTATCCATCTCTCAGTTATTCTCCAATGGTCTAACATCCACCAAAAATAAATCCAACACCTAAATCACCTGTGAGAGTGCTGAGAAGCGCTCTGCCATTACAGTCCTGCCAGGTGACAGACAGACGCTCGGGACAGACGGACACAGCTCCACCACAGCCCCATAACGAGCTGGGGCTGCTCTGCCACACAACAAACGGTGGGCTCTGCCGGGCCAGACCGACACCGCAGCCGTCCTGCTCTGCTCCCCCCAGCGCGAGGCTGGAGGGAGGGATGGATGGATGGAGGGGTGGAGGAATGGATGGAGGGAGGGAGGGATGGGAAGAAGCTGGGATGGAGGGATGGATGGATGGAGGGAGGGATGGATGGATGGATGGATGGAGGGATGGAGGGAGGGATGGAGCTGAATGGATGGAGGGAGGGATGGATGGATGGAGGGAGGGGGGGAGGGATGGAGGGAGGGAGGGAAGGATGGAGGATTGGTCTGAAAACAAACTTTTGAGGGGACAGCCTTTTTCTGTCTATTTCATTTCAGTCCTTGTTACTATAATACTCCGACTTAAAACATATACAATTGCCATAAAATGAAGCAGATGACAAGAAATGGTATCATCTGGGAAACAAAACTGTTGCCCAGTGTCTGTTCTCCAGCAAAGCCACAGCTATGGGTAACACCGCCCTATGGAAATGTAATAATTTGAGAAACAGTGTAGATTAGGATAAAGGTGTGTATTTTTAGGAAGCAACTGAGGAAAAACGCCTTGGCACTCTCCTGGGATTTGTGCTCTGCGTTCGCTGATCCGCTTTGTTTTCTGCCGAACCCTTTTCTGCAGCAGGCAGAAGAGGAATTTGTTGATGCTACAGAAAATGAAGTCCTGCACAGCAGTCAATAGGAAATAATGGATATCAATTACACAGCTGGAACTGCTGACTTGATCAGATTTTATAACTCTTTACTCTAGGGGTCTTCTTAATAAATCCATTGAGAGAAGTGTCATATCTTTTACAGCAATATGCTTCAGTGTTTTATTTCCTGTGAAGGAGCAACTGGCAGTTGTACAAAATGCTCCTCGGAGTCTCCCAACGCCTCATGAAAGGATCGGATTGACGGGAGATGGACATGAGCTATTTGGCCTCTAATGCGGGCACCAGTTTGCCACAACGTTCTGAAACTGCTGCGGGAAACCAGTCGGACTCCTTCCCTTCTGCTTCAGTCCCATTTACGGGGCAGGGGCGGGCTCCCGATGAGCCTCACAGCGTGGCGCCAATACATCGGGTCACCTGAAAGCAAACTGCCCCTCGAGGAGTACCCTGGATTCGTGGCAGTCGGAACGCAGCATCGTCCCGCGGTGCGTGCGCAGGTCCACAGCGCCGGGAGGAGGGGCCGCACTCGCGCGGGGCGACGGCAGCCGCGTCCCCTCCAACCGGGCTGGAAGAGTACACTGAACAGGGGGAAATCTCACCCCTCTCTGTTAACCTGCAGTCTTTATCTGCGTTTTTATTTAATCCAGCCGCCATCTCAGGCACCGAAAGCAGAAACGCAGCCTTCTTACAGGGCATCTTTCCTATGGTAAATCTAATTAAACAGCCATTAAAATGTGTGTTAGCTCGATGATACCAAGGTGACCTGGAGCTCCTGCTAAATGTTAATAACAGCATTCTCCACTAACGGGCATTCAACAGGGAACAGGCCGTACTGTTTCTATTGATGTAGCCTTTAGATGAATACGGTTATTACAGTGCTTTGTGTACTACAGATGCCCAAATAAACGCGTATCTAATTTTCCGGCAGCTGAAATGCTCTGCGTGCCCCTCCAGTGCTCCCAGCCGGGGTTGGCACCCCGGCACAGCGGCTCCCGCAGCACGTCGCGCAGGGCACCAGCGGCAGCAGGGGATGCATGCACAGACAAAAAGTGCACCAGCAGCATCTCTAAAACCCTGGCCAGAGGAGAAGAGCTAAAAAGTAAGAAAGGAGAGGAGATGAGAGAGGTCAGAGCCTTACCACGAACTCCCCTGCCTCGCAGCAGCCCGTGGGAACCTCCGCCTGCGGCGGCCGCGGGGCCGGCTCACGGAGCGGGGCAGTCCCTCCACCCGTGGGCGATGAGGTTGGCTGTTTCCCAGCCAACGTGAACACCCATGAATATCTGTAAACCCCTAAGCCTCAATTCAGGCCAAAATCTGGTATAATTTTCCTGATTGACTCTGGCCTGACCTCCAGCCTCAGAACCACACTTCCTTCACCTTGATGTCTGCAAAACTCTGCAGACCGATTTGCACATCCCTATCCAGAACCAGACCTGCTAATGCCCAACAAAGAAATACCTCTTTTATAAGCAGGCAATTTATCCTGTGAAGGTTAATGACAGCAAAATGCTAATGATGAGACTGATAACTGAGAACAGCGTCTGTACATTACTGCAGGTTTTTATCATGCACCCTAAGAAGTATCATTACGCTAAAGAAAACCTTCACCATGTACTAAATCAAAGTCAGAGAGATCTGCAACTAAAAAATTACTGACTTTGGTTGTTACCTTATGTTTGACTTTACAAGTTTATTCCTTTTACTGCAGCTGCAGTTAAAAATAGGAAATATCCCACCAATCAGCAAAATAGCTGAACAGGTGGAAAATGTCTCACTTCCCCCTTGCACATGTCAGCAAACACGATTTGGACACTCGGGCTACATGACTGCATAAATCTCCCCCCCATCGATAATTAGCAATGACAACATTAATTTACCATCGCTTCCAACCACTCAGTGGCATGCAGCACTAATGAACTGGGCTGAATTTCACTGTTACGGTCCGTTAAGAGTCCTGACAGCGAAGGGAGGGAAAACACAGCTTCAACTCATGTGCTCTGGGGGATGCTGCTGCCCTCCCCACGCTGCGCGTTCCGGGGGCAGCGACCTGTTGCCCAGACTCCCGCCCTCCCTTTGGCCAGTGGGAGTCACCGTGTCCGTTTTCTGGACTCGACGGAGGATGCTGAAGGGGGTCTCAGCCCAGCTCGGGGCTTATTTCCCTTTGCGCCATCGCCGTGCTGTACGCAGGGGAGCCGGAGGAGGAGGCACGGGAACGACGAACCCCCAGAGTGCAATGATAAAGGAACGAACTAAGGTTAAGAACAAAAAAGAAAGGAGAAACGGAGCCAGGCTGTAACACAGAGCGCTTCTGTTCCCTGGGCTTTGGCAACCCTTCTAAAGGCAAACGTCTTTTCCAGTGCCCTTTTCATGTTGCCTTTCTCATACATCCAAAAGAGGTTTTGCTACGAGCACTTTGAGAGTGGTCAAGTATTAAACTCTGCGCTCAGCACAGGGTACGATAAATGTGCTTGAACAAATGATAGTGTGCACCAATTTAACACTAATTCTGGAATAAGCCCTGCACAGTCATTTTGAGCCTTTGGTGCAGCTTGGCGAAGGCTCTTCCCAATGTCAGGGTGTCTCCAGAGGATTAAATGCGCAATCCAGCATCAGCCGGGTCAGAGTTGAGGCTTCTGGCTGACGAGAGCAATTCATCGGCTTCCTCTTCACAGGGGCACTGTGTGCCTGTTGCACCACAATTTCATCTGTGCAGCTCTTAAAATCCATGTTTATTTTCAGATCTTTGTTGTTCCGCATTATTTTGAGTTTGAATTTCTGTTTAAAGCATGCCCTTGTATTAATCCTTCCACTATTAAGATATATCTCTGCCGAGTACGGGAGACACAGTAAAACTAATTAAATAACATCCAAGAGCCTCAGCACTGCCATTTATTACTATTACAGAAATACATTAAACTCTGAGGAACTGCTGCTTAAGAGTAATTGCAAAGGAGGCACAACCGGCTAATTTTTCCCCTGATGGACTGTCTGCTCCTCCGCGGGGAGTCAGGAGAGCGCGGGCGCACCAGCGGCGCCCTGCCCGGCACGGCCACCCGCTTCGCGGGCGCGGAGAGGACACAGCTCTGTGAGTCCGGTTTTTGAGCAGGGATGCGACAAGGGGAGGGGATGATTTACAAAATCGGGGATCACTGGCTGCTCAGCAGCCACCCGGGGTACGTACAGCCCCGGGACCACCCATTGCCCCCGGGCCAGAGCCTGGTGGCACGTTGAGTACAGCGCTGCTGCACCCTCTGCCTTCCGTTGGAGCGGAGGATGTCCCCGGCGGTTCCCATCATGTCACTGCCGTCAACCCTTAGAGGAACAGAACGAAAAGAAAGAGAAGGGGTAGAGCTGGGGGATTGCTGTTGGAAGAGACATATGTGATATAAATGAGCAATTCTATGCAGAAATCTACTGAATTTCACAGGGCGTAATGAATTAAATGAAGTGGAAAGCATGGCACGAACCGGAGATTTGCTGTAGTGACTAATGTAATTAACCTCTATTGAAATAATCAAGCCTCCTGATTTGTGCTGCATGAGCAGCGCAACCCCAAGGGCAGGTGGGATTCAGCCCCGCGCCGGCGGCGGGCGGGAGGCACCGGACTGCGCCGCGGGCGCTCTCTCCCGCGATGGGCTTTAGCTCTGCCGGCGGCGGCTCTCCCCGCGCTGCCTGGTGCTGCTGCTCGGCGCGTACCCGCATTCAGCGGAGCCCCATCTCCACTCTGGCACGGACCGCAGCGCTACGCCGCGGGGAACGGGACCCCGTGCATGGTCAGCGTTGCCCGAGCACCCCCAGATCAGCATCTTGGGGCTGTTTCTCGGGCTCTGCGAGACATCAGTGCTTGTGGGAAGGAGCAGCGGTCCCCTGGGCTGCCAAGCCAGCAGGGACAGCCTGGATCGACAGCCTCCAACGCCCTTCTCCGAGCCCTGGCGTGCCCTGCCTCAGCGGGATGCTGCTCTGCAGCTCTGCCTGCAGCACAGCGGGAATAAACCATGCAGGTTTAGGAAAAAAAAGGCCTCGGTCGCAAATATCCCACAAAATGCAGTGGCCCGTCCCTCTCGGATTTGACCTCTCTCCTGATAAACTGTCGCGTTTTCCTTCCTTCAGCAGAGGATTGCTTTATGCCAGTCAGTGAGGCAGGGTTTTGTTGTCTCTAGTTATTAATTTACTTTTATTGGCTGCAGTGCCTTTCCACGTTTTATTACCAAATAGCTCACACTAGCAGAATGGTTTTTCTTTTAGGTTATACAGAGCGGTTTGACTTTCCCAAGCGGGCACCAAGGACAGGCAGAACTCTGGTGGCGCCGGCGCGGTGCATCCACCACCGCCCGCCCTCGGGAGCGCACGGACCTCGCTGCCGCCCGAGCACAGGACCGGGGCGGCGCAACTGAACTTTATAAAGTATCAGTAATCCCTCTTTTGAGCTAAGGAGAGACAGAAGAAGTAGGCAGGTCATTAAGTAAAGAGTCACCACCTTTCTGCTGTATTGACTGTAACTGCGCCCGAAACACGAGGCTGTTGCTGCACGTCGGCGTTCCCCATCGTACGCAGGAGCGGTCACCGCTGCGCAAACCGCCCCCTCGCCCCGCGGCCGGCAGGGACGGGCTGCAGACGCCAGCCACTATGTTTCAGTGCAGGAACGGCTTCATTTTATCAATGCTTCTGGGTTACCTGTCACCGCAATAACTGCAAAATGCAAAACCAAAGGGGTTCGCTGGGTCCTTTTGTTCCGTTAGTTCTCTCAACCATCCCAAAGGGCGCTCGTTCTCTATTTCACTGTCTGGATGAAAGGTTTTACTCTCCCTCTCCTGCAAGCGCTTGTGTTGGTGGGATGCATTGAATCTGTCTGTCTACTGAGTTTATGCTTCCCCGCTAAAGACTGGCTGGTGATGGAGGAGCACTGCAAAAACGCTGATCCCTTTTCCCCCCTTTCACCGCTCGAGGCACATGATGAAAAAAGCATAAGATTTAGATTGATTTTTTTTCTGTCCTAAAAATACACTCTGAAATGCTTTCATTGTCAAAGCACTGCTCTCTGTGATAAGGCACATTTTTCCTCTATAGCAATTATTTTGAACACTGCTATTAGATTGACTGTGAAAACCCAGCATCACACAAGGTACCGGTGACACTGAAAGACCGGGTTCCTTCACGGTTCCGCATAAGATTTAGATTGATTTTTTTTCTGTCCTAAAAATACACTCTGAAATGCTTTCATTGTCAAAGCACTGCTCTCTGTGATAAGGCACATTTTTCCTCTATAGCAATTATTTTGAACACTGCTATTAGATTGACTGTGAAAACCCAGCATCACACAAGGTACCGGTGACACTGAAAGACCGGGTTCCTTCACGGTTCCCGAACAGCACCTCCCCGCTGCGGCAGCTCACGTCACTCGGGGGCCTGCTGAAGTCAGGAGGTTGGATTTTTTTTTTTTTTTTTTCCGAGAAAACTGAAACCTGAAATGAGTCCCCTGCACAGACACCCTGTTCACACTACAGTTAAAAAATAAAAATAAAAAAAACTCGGGTGCTTCACTCACTTTGAAACCCGACGTAAGAACTTCTCTGCTTCCCAGACGCTGTTGGGAACTCAGCCCGGCGCGGCGGCTCAGCAGGGCACTGCGGTGCAGTGGGGGAAGGTCCCTGGCAGCTCTGTCCCACTTCCCACCCGCTTTCGGGGACCTACAGGACCAAACTGTGAGGAGCAGCACTGGGGACGAAGGATTAGCGATTAAGCAGCTCCACCGTGAGGGGCAGAGCGGGCGCGGGCGATGCCCGACACTGCTCCCGGTGCGTTAACGAGCCTCGTGCGGAGGCCACGTCAGCACACCACGGCCGGGGCCAGCAGGCTGTTGTTAAATTAACGTTAAAGGCAGGCATAAATTCTAATTCACTGCACCCTTGTCAACAGCACTGAGCAACACAGCTTCTCTCTAAATTTGATTATAGTTGTATCACTACTGAAGATAATTGGGGGCCATGTCATTAGTCTTACATCAAGTACAGCATGTATTTTTCTCAGTCATATTTACTTTAACTTCAAAAAGGATTAAATTAAGTTTACAGATATTCAACATCTGTTGTGAGAAGGTTAGAATTCAATTGAGCAAAGAAAAGAGAAGGAAAGACCACAAATGGGAAAAACTGAGCTCTATCAGACACTGGTACTGTCTGATCCTCCTTTTCTTGCTCTTATTTAGATCACTTTCCCCATTTTGCTGCCAACCACAAAAGAGTTCCTGGGAAGAAACTGCAGTGAAATACCTCCAGGAGTGTCCTGCCGCGGCCGGAGCCGTGTAAAGGCACTCGAGGTGACATCCCGCCGGTCCTGGGCTGATTCTCCACAGCAACACCCCCGTTGAGGGGTCACCTCGGGACAGCGGAGCCGATCTGCGGGAAGCAGAGGATGCACCGCAGCCCTCGGCACGAGCGACAGAGACACGGGGGGTCATGGCACCATCCTGCCCCCACGAGCCGCCCAAAACCAACCTCTGCCCGACCCGCTGCAGCGTGGGGCACTGGCCGGGGCCTCGAGGGGTTTCTCTGGGATTTCTCAGGATTTCAGTACCCTTTGCACACATCTTGTTTCCACAACTTACCAGTAATCAAGTGCAATTTGTAGGAGAAAACCTCTCCTATGGAGGAAATGCTCATCATCAAGACACCCATCCATTGCTTAGCTGGGCACGCAGCGTTTCCCCCTCTTTTGGGTGGGTTTTTTTTCAGATTTTAAGAATAGGACAACTATTTCCAGTTCGGCAGCCTCTGGTTTGGTAGGCAAAGGACCCCAGAGCAGCTCCCCGACTCCCGTCCCCGCAGCAGCTCCCGAAGGACGGGGCGGGCGGCTGAGGCTGACACCAGGTACGGCATCTGCGATCTGCTGGCATTTAAAGCCCGGGACACGTTCCCATCACTAATTCTGCATCTTACAGCCCCCCGTCTGCCGGTCGGTGCTGCAGAGTGAGGCACGGACAACAGAAGACGTGAAGAGCTTTCCCTCAGCTGCCCGCACTAACGTGGCTCCTCTGGAAATACCTCTGTGCAGAAGAGACCCTCAGGTGCTTCTCCACAGCCTTCGTCTCCGCTCACGGAGGCGATGTGGAAGATTTTAAAGGTTTGTTCATTTGTTTGAGGGGGGTTCATTTCCCTGGAAGATTGACAGGCTCCTACAAAGTATTTACATGAAACTGTTGAGTCTCTCTACGCTTAATTACACTCGACTGAGTGCGTTAACATGACTGTGAATCTTTAAAAGCTATCAGTTTTATTCTGACTCCAAAGCTAACCGTGTGAGGTGCTCTCCAGCACGTCCCTCCCTCCGAGCCCCTCTCGCCAGCGGCCGCAGCCGCGCTCAGGCAGCCCCGGCACCGGGAGCCCCTGCGCACACCGGACTCCGGCAAAGCCGCTGCGCCAGCGGGAAAACACCGCCTGCAGCCCACGGGCCCCACAGGGCATCGGCTGTTTGTTGGTAATACAACTGCCCCAGGTCAGGAGAGGAAATGCTAATAATGAGGGAAGAAACAGATTAACAAGACTGAACTGGCTCAAAAACCAGCACCATGCACTAGGTCAGCAGTACTTCCTTCCCCAGACATTTGGCTCCATCAGAAATGGCTTTTATTCAGGAATAAATGAATTTAGTTCCCAGCTGCTCACTCAGGGCATGCAACAACACACAAGTCCTGTCCCCAGGGACACCGTTGGTCCCTGCCCAGGATCAGCATCGAGTGAGCGGTGCCGGGGATGGCGCCATCGGCCATCGTCAGGGGAGGGGAAGGATGCTGCGGCTGTCCTGTGCTGCCCAGGCGCCTGCACCCACAGAGACATC
>NW_009647002.1:264193-271721 GCF_000708025.1 Charadrius vociferus | reverse complement strand
CCCTGCCCGCGCCCACCCCCACCCCCTCCCCATCCCTACCCCCATCCCCTCCCCATACCTATCCCCATCCCCTCCCCATCCCTATCCCCATCCCATCCCCATCCCCACCAGCACTGCGCGGCCCCACGGGACAGGCCGGGGCAGCGAGGAGCAGAGCGGGGATGCTGACGGCGTCCCCGGCACAGCGAGCCGCACTCTCTGCACCCAACGCGGAGGATCTCTGCTCTCCCGAGCAACCCACTGCGAGCGGGAGCTGAGCGACTTTGGGAGCTCGGCCACATTCGTGGGCACTGAGCTCCTGCAACTCGTACTTATTTGCCTCCTGCGCTCTGGCAGGAGCCCAGGCTGTGCACAGCTCCCGTCTTACTCGCATTTTGTGACTCTTCCATCTTCCACATATTTATTTCAGTCCATTTCCTACTCCAGTCTGCAACCCTGCGATAAGGCATCACCCAGTCTCTACAGTCTGGATTTTATTGTCTCTGCTTTTCCTTCTATACTTAATACCGCCGCATTTTTCAATGACAATTTTTTTTTTTTGGCTGAGGGTTTTGGGGGCTTGTTTTTTGAAACACAATGCTAGCAGGTTTATTTTAAGGGGTATAAAGTCCTAATGCCAACAGCAGAGTAAAAAGCTTCAGCACCTTTAGAAAGTCACACCCCACAAATCCGCGCGATGGCCCGGGACGTGGGGCTTTCTCGGGGCAACCAGCCTGTGCCGTGGACACGTCAGCAACAACTTCCAAAATGGGCAGCCCCACAGCCACAAGGCCGGCAACCTCACCGCGCACCAGCGGCACAACGCCGGCACAGCGCACGTCCAGCGCCAGTGGCAAACCCGGACCAAAACCAGAGCGGGAAGTCAGCCGTGGTCCGGAGACCAACCGGCCTCGTCCAACACCGCTCTGCTGCGACTGAGCCTGGAAAAGGATCTCCTCCTCCTTCCCACCCCGCTCGTCAGGCTGTGCCCATCCCTTTGCTAATTAAGCCCCTCCCTGGGCAGATCACTACCAGGGGGTCGGAACAAGGGACACAGCCACTGCACCACCAGCGCGAGCAGCACTGCGTTAGAGAGGAACCCAAACACCTCACCTTTCCACCCGTTATCCACCCCGGCAGCGAGACGCCCTGTGCGGGCAGACGCAGAGACTGAACCCCGCAGAGCATCTGAAAACCATTTGGGCCTCAACAGGTTCTTCTTCCCAGTTTATCTCTGGCTGCAGAGCTGCATCTATAATGAGCTACGGCTGCTGAAATCTTTGGTAGTGATAATCAAAATCTGTTATCTTTGGCATCTAGTACTGAGCGCTGTGAGAGCGGTATCACTTATGTAAACACAGCAGCAAGAGGTTTGAGAAAGCAAATGGTAAAATCCAGATTTTGGGACAGTAAAATACAGTTCAGCCGAAAGGGGTTGCAAGAGAAGTTTATAATCACGATCTGCAGCACTAGGAAGGTTATTTGCATTTAATCTGGACAAGAAAATATAACCGAATTTACTACAACAGTTCTCCTGAGATGCAGCTTGTAGACCAACGCTTTATCTCTGCCGCTGTGCTGAACCCGACTGCGAGGACAGAAGCGTGGCTGATTAGGGCGCATTAGCATTCACAGAGAGTGAGGGACAAATTTGCATATCCTCAGGAGCCGTGGGCAGTGGCGAGGACGGTCCATCTCGAGGACCACTGCCGCCAGCGGGGACCGGCACAAAGCCCGCAGCACTGGGGGGCACAGCCTGGGCGCGGGGGGGCTGCCCGGGGCGGGCAGGGGATTTCTCCAGCCGAACTCTGGACACCCAAGAGAAGCTCTTCATCCTTTCGGCCACTGGCAGATATTTCTTTTGAGGTCTGTGCGATGCCCAGTTGCACCCGCAGGCACAGGGGGGAGCACCGGGGCCATGCGGCCGCCGCGGCTGCCCCCGGGCAGCTCTGCCGGACGGAGGCTGCGGCTCCCACCCCCCGACCAGCAACCGATGGTACCGCATGTGGGGTGGCTTAAAACTGAATTTAGAGCAGTGGCTCACTCATCAATTTATATTCTGGTCAAGCCCTGTGACAATGATGCTGGAGACATTTAATGAATGCAAGCGAGCACAGCTCTGCCTGTGTCATTTGCTTCTCTCTGGCTCACACACCTATCATCTTCCTGTAGTTTGTTAACAATAAGTATTCACATAATTCATTTCTGTAAGGACAAAACAGAGAGTGTCATTAATGTTTTGTTGCCCTTCACATGTATGTCAGGCATTTATTGAATACAAACTTGAATAAGTAGTGCCATCCAGAAATGTACAGCAATATTTCAGAGCGAACAAAGCCCAGGTGCTGGTGCACTTGGAGTCCCTTTGCAGCGTTAGAACCCATCAATTGCACGTAAATAACGAAGCAGTAGGGATACCAATTCACAATTAGCAATGAATAACCCCCAGTTCCTACACTGGGACATCTCTGCCACACACAGACCCTCCCAACACAGCGCTCTGTACTTGTGTTCTGCTAAACCTTGTGCTGATGCCAACGGTGTCCCCGTGCCACCCCCGGCGCAGGGACGCTCCTCGGCAGCCCAAGCCGGGGCAGAGGTGGGACGGAGGATGCTGGCGTTACCGACGCTCGGGGTTTCGCAGACACACAGCCCCCAGTGCGGCTCCTGGTGCCCGGGAACGCTCCCGGGGGGCGGCCGGTGCCCCCGCGGCGCAGGAGGGAGACCCGCCAGTGCTGCAGCCGCCCCTGGAGCACCCGCGGAGCTTTCGCCACTCCCGTGCGTTTCTGCAGAACCGGCTCTCTGCTTGCCAAGCCTCGGGACGCCCCGTCCCCTGCGAACACCCCCTGCGCCCACGCGGAAGGCAGTCGCCTGCGGAGCGAACGCTCCCCCTCCTCGCACAGCCCACGTCGCGCTTGCCAGAGACGACGGGAGCTACGACAGATCATTGCACTCCCCTCAGCTGGGAAATTTTGATCTTTCTGGTATTAGACACACTGGGATAATGCTCCAAAGATTTCTCTGCCTCTGAGCGGCTTTTTTTGTTTAAGATTTTTTCGTAATGCTTTCCTACTTAAAACAGACACAAACCCTCCTGGTGACACCGCACGCTTTGTAGGTAATGTAACGATGCTGTAGAGTACAATACTGGAAGCATTTATTTTTAACAACCCCTTTTGTGATTTTAGGAGGACAGCACATTAAATGCAATGAATATACACGTCTTCCTGATTGTGAACAACAGACTGGTAGCCCACAATGAGCAGTCATTTATTAGGAATGACAGGAGGAACCATCCTGCCTGTTAAATGAATACGTACATTTTATAGCACTACTTTGCAGGCTGAAGCTGCAGGTCCCCATATAGACCTTTCAGGTTTTCTTTCAGATCTTAAAGAATCAGTACCACAGAAGAAAGTGCGCTCCCAACTTTAAATGCATCTCTTTTGAGATAATTTCATCTACTACACAGAAATGTAAACTGTCCTGGGAAGCTACTCTGGTTTCTGAGATGACTTTTTAAGGCTTTTAGCTCTAAAGCAATTTTCTTGGAAGGATTTCGGTACCTGGTTGCAAGGGTATCTTTTTCATACACCTATTTATCTGGAATTTACTTCTGTGTTTGCCCCATGGAGAACTACAAAAATTCTGAAAGGTGATGCACTTAACTGATAGTGACAACACACGCAAACACAGTATTTGAATTTCAATCAGCCATTCGTTAAAAAAAATGAAGTGGCATGAAGCATAGCAGCAGGAGAGTCTGGCATCGGCAGGACGGATGGGCAAATCTTCCTATTAACTGAAGTCTTTCTATTAACTGAAGCCTGGAGAGAGGTGACATTTTGGAAGTGTTATTTTTTAATCTACTCAAACGTATTTTTTAAATGCTGTGAACTTTAAGTAAAAAAGGACATCTAATAAACACTAGACAAACTTGCAAAAAGAAGCATAGTCCAGGAAGATAAAACCCTACACTGGCAATTAATAACACCTCAACTTTTTAATAGATGCACCTATAACGGCAATAGAGAAGTTGTTTCAGGCTGTGTTCCCTTGTAGCTTGTTTTCTGCTGGTTGGGTAGCCAAGTCACGCTTTAAAAACGTGTTTAATAGGTTGGTAAATGGGGCAGTTTATTACCTTCCTGCAATTCTGCCTTTCCCCTGCAGCCCCCTTGAGCAGGCTGCAGCACCGCAGCGCCTCTGCCGCGGCACAGGTCCCTACAGCCGCGGGGAGAGGGGTCTGCGGGAGCGCGTCCCCGGGCAGCGGGGCACATGGGGGGTCAGGCAGACACCCCTAGAAGCAGCTACACTGGCTGATGGCTGAACGGTCTCAAGATCTTATGGCTATAAAGGCTCTTGAAAGTTGCCCTTAAACCTTTCCATAACTTAACGGAACCCGAAAAAGGCCACGTTAACGCCCGGGGCTGACATTCAGCTCTGCGCAGCACCGAGCCCTCGGACGGCGGCTCTTCCCGCTCGACGACGGGGGCGGATGCGCAGCTCGCTCCCTGCCTGCCCGCCCGGGGTCCCGCACACGGCGCAGACGCTGCGTGTTGGCGGAGCTGATCCTCTGCGCCGCCGCAGGAGCGTCGCCCACCCCGGAGCGCATCCTCAAGCACCGCGCTGGGACAGCCCGGGCAGCACCCCCGGCGCGTGACTGCGCTGTCACCTGCCCGTCACCGGGCTGCCTCTCGCTTGTCTCCAGCCTTAATAGCGCGATTTCCATCTGCTCCCCGGGCACCACATCAGTACTCGCCTCGCATGCAATGCTAATTATCAGCATGGACCGATAAGCATAATTAGAACTGGGAAAGTAACAAGGTATTACAAGTGACTCCTTATCAAATAAGTACAATTCTTAAACCTTTGATGTGGACAGTTTTATAGAATTTGTAATTAACTTTGTCTAAACGTGTCAGAATTTGACCAGCCAGCGCTGCACCTCCACGGGCAGGAGGCCCTGGGAACCGTCAGGAACAAACCCTCCTGGGATCAGTCCTGGGATGCGCTCATTGGAGATGCACGTCCTGCCCTCCTCTCACACAAAGCACAAGCAGGAAAGACAAGTGATGGACAAGACATTTCTTTGTCTCTGTTTTGTGCCTCGTCCATAGCCCAGAGACATCTCTCCAGGGAATAAAGTCATTTGCAAGCAGATGAGAGAGTGATGGGGAGACGGACAGGAACGCAGGAGCCGGTTCTGCAGAAGCATTGCATCTGAAGAGTAATTAAAGCAGTGAAAAAGTTGCTCCTAATAAAAGAGCTGAAACTTCCAGTGGCAAAATCCCATGATGAACCAGCCCAGTGACGAGCAGGTTTCAACCTCTTCATTTAAGAGGACCATGGATGAGTTTGCTTTCCCGCTTTAAGATACACTGATTTTAACAGATACACTTTTCCCATTAGTAACCTATAAAGAGGCTAAATTCAGTGAGACGGGAGGTGACAAAGGCTCACTCCGGCAGCAGCGAGGACACCGGGCAGCCCTCACAGCAGGCTGGGCGGCACTAAGCAAAGGGCACGGCTGTTATATTTTCCATTCTATAGGTGCCCAGGTGTTGGCAGGGTTCAGGGCTTGCACCCCTCTGCTGAGCATCCGTGTGCCGAATGAGACCCGAAGCAAGCGGGATCCCTCGTTCTAGTCCCTGGCAGACGCAGATCCCCACCGTCCCGACTCCCTCTACGAGAAGCTTCCCCGGCAGATCTCATATATTCTGCTGAGCAAGAGTTTGATGCAATAACTTAAATGGATACGCTTTTTGCAGCACTTAACTGAGCTTTTATTCCTCAATAAGTATTATTTAAATATGTCTCCCCCTTTCAGGCTATTTTCCTGGAAATGTGCGATTTGAGGGAGGCAGCCGTGCTCTCCTCACCTTCCGCAGTGACAAACCACCAGACTGAGTCATCACGGGAGAGTGTGCAATTTGTGGGTAAATCACTAATGCATGCAGACGCTCTTAGAGAGTAATTTTGGTGCAGTTGCTCTGAGGTTACCGAGCCCAAGATGCCATCAGCAACACTGACGTGTGGCCCATTTTTTACATAAGAGATACGCAATATTTGGTGCGAAGCCAGGAGGAGGTGCGCGGTAACGAATGAGCTCGGCCTTCAGCAGGGGCCCTGTGCAAGGCAGGGTATCGATTCCAACATGATGAGAAAATGAAGAAGGATGATGGGGTTCATATTATTGATTCTATCTATTAGCAGTGGCAGCAGGGTGCTCCATCCTCCCCAGCTGCCTCCCGCTCCCGCTGCGCGAGCGCGCCTGGTCGGCATGGGAGGGGGCAGCAGCCTCGGAGAGGTTTATTCTGAGCGGGACTCGCTTGTGGCCAACGGTTTCTAAACAGACCGACTGGAAGCAGACCGCTGCCATCGCTTTTTTCACGTGGAGCATTATTCTCACTGCCGGTCAGGAGCGACTTTTCCCAGGGTCACCAAGAGAGGGACAGTGGCAGTGGAGGGGTCACGAGATCTGAAACTCGGCCACACGATGGAGTCCAGATTAGAAAGCGTGTAAGCCATGAATAGAAAGGTGTTTTTTTTCTTTTTAAACATATTACAAGTTACAGTTCACGCACCACAGTTTAATTGCATTTGCCCTCCAGCCTTTCAATTAAAAATAAAACAGAAACCACCACTTTTGGAATGGAGATGAGAATGAGAACAAATTCTCATAAAGAGGAAAATGCTATGTTTGGAGAGGAAGAATAATTATTGCCAAAGATATAATAAAGAGGGAAGGAATATCACCCTGTTATACCCAGGGGCCAAAGAGGAGTTACTCAGACCTTTCAAAATGAGGTCACACCGTAACTGGAGGCAGAAGGGCAAATGGCAAATTACTGCGGAGCTGAGGGATCGCATTGTTTTACCTGAAATTCTGAGGTGCCGTGGCGAAAACCCTGAGCTGGGAAGAATTCAGATTAATGACTTCAGGGTACTTTTCCTGGAATTCTGCTCCATGACTTCCCTGCACAAGGGAACGGTGGGGACCGGGGGCCGCAAGAAGACAGGTACCCCACCACCCCCGTGGGCTGCAGGAGGAGGAGGTGAGGAAGGCTCTGCCGAGGGCACCCGCAGGAGCGGCAGCACTGAGCGAGCCCACACCAGCCGAGAGGTTTCGCGGCTTCTTGCGGCGCGGCACAGGGCCTCCACCGGCTGTTGTAAGAACACGCATGGCAGCACCGCCACCCCGGCCGTGCCGCAGCGATAGGCACCTCTTGGAGTTCATTAGCGCTCAAGAGAAAGGAATGTATTTCCAGGGTACAGGAATGAACACCTTCATGACAGATAATGAATAAATACCAACTGCGAATAAATAAGCTACTGCTATTTCCCAAGGGATCTTCGACTTTCATTTTTGCCTCAAATTTCTACAGTAGAAAAATAAATCTACAGAGAGCTCAGTGTAAAATACCAAATACTTCTTATTCCCGGTTGTCTCTAGCTACTTTCTACCGCCTTGCTTGGAGAGAGATTGATTTCTGATTAGTGTTTGCTTTTCCCATGTATTGCTGCCGGGTGCGCCTCCCACGAAAACGGC
>NW_009647002.1:258262-264133 GCF_000708025.1 Charadrius vociferus | reverse complement strand
CACAGAGGGGGTCCCCAGGCGGCGATGTCCTCGGAGAGAGGCTCCGCAGCAGCTCACGGATTGACAACAGCACCACAATTCACCTCCTTCCATTAAAGACGCACCTCACCCGTCCTGCACCCGCTGCCTCAGCCGCTCACTTGGAGAGCAAAGCGGAGAACCAGCTAACCGAGCCCACAGACGCGCTGCCTTCGTCTGCTTTGCCCCGTCCCGGGCACCGCTGCGAGACAGCAGTTCCCGGCAGAGCACCGACGGGCGCCCGGTGAAGCCCCACCGGCTCTCCCTCAGGACGCCCAGGGCACGGGGACGCTTTCCAGGCTGGCTGGGGTGTCCCGAGGGACGGCCGGGAGCTGAGCCTGCGCGTCCAGGCACTCCCCGCTCAGGACTACAGCTCTCGCCTCGTACTCGAAGAAATTATTGTCACCCAAAATCTTGGAGGTTTGTGGCCCTGAATATTAACCACCACAGTCCCTGCTTGCTACAGCTCCGGAATATTTTAAAAATTCTGACTGTACCGTCAGATAAATTATATCACGCTTTCTGCAGAGCTATGAATAGAAGATATTTTCATAAGAAAACCAGGAGGGAAGACACCCATTCTTGCTATATGAATAATATATGTCATGCCAAACCTAGACCTTGCAGAGAAAAATAAGTCACCGCGCACAGGCTGAGAAAAATCTCATACAAATGACCTTCTCATCACCCTCTCCAGTCCCTTGCTCTGTGTCCAATTTTGCTCTCATTAAATATCTTCAGAGCATTAACTTGGGACTTCTCCGTACTGGAGATCGCCTGGAGGGATGCTCCCATCCGACCGCGGGGCTCTTCCCACGCTCCAGCTGGGCTGAGCCGCACAGGGACCCCTCAGCTTCTCCAGGAGAAGGTCACAGGAGCAGAGGGAAGGCTCAGAGGTCCCAAACCTCCCGGAATACGCACTGCGGGGAGCGCTCAGGGGCAGGGAGCCCACCGGCAGCAGAGCCAGCCCTCCCCACCAGGCAGCTGCCTCCTCCTGTCGTCCTTGATTTGTCCCCGAGGTTCCCCGAGCGGCACCAGCAGCTCATCGCCACAGCCGGGGTCTGACCTTATCCCAGTGCCTTCCCAGCCTTGGGGCATCTGCTCCGCTCCGGTTTACTCTGCTGTCAACAAGCTCACACTCCTTTGCCCATTTCTCATATTTTTCCTGCATTAATAAAGCCGCTACGGGGCCAGACGGGAGGAACCCAGGGAACGCAGAGGGGCAGTTTGGGATCTGCTCCCTCCAGACAGAAAAAGGCTGACCAGGCCATCGGGTCCCAGACGCCCGTCCCGGCACTTCCGCGCCGCTGCCGAGACGGGGGTAGCGGGAGGCACCGCTGCACCGGGACACAGCCACGTCCTCCTCGTCCCCCGCGCCACAAGGAATTGCGATGAGGACATGGGCAGCGTCTGGAGAACAGAGAGCCGCTCTCCAGAATGGGTTCTCACCTAGCAAAGTGTGGTTAATTAACACAGGAGGTTTAATTAGCTAATACTTCTAAGGCGCTCTGAGAGCCTGAGGTGAGAGACACCAGATAACTGCAAAGTGTTATTATTACATTTTGCCAGAAGTGTTTTATTGCCGTGAGCTTTCCGCACTGCCTCTCCCCTTCTCTCACTGCGTCCCCCTTTTATTACACCCCCTAATGCAATCACCGCCCTCTCTTTTCCCCACACTCTGCGTTTGTCCTATGTTCCCCCTCCAGATGCGGCTGTCGGCATTCGGCAGCTATTTCCCTCCCGGAGATGGTGGGTGACCCCGTGCTGGGGGGTCCGAGGGGCTCCTGGTGGCTGGGAGTGGGGGGGCTCACCAGTTGGGGTCTCCCGGCGGCTGGGAGCGGGGGCAGCCCCCAGGGGCATCGCTGGGACTCGCGCTCCAGTAAGAAATCTCAGGGTTGGGTTGGGGGTCTTTTGCTGCGATTAATATATGCTTAAGCCACAGGGAGCTTCTTGAGACAAACTCACTCAGGTTCTGCTTGTGGCACGCAGTGTTCATTAACCACACGTTCCCTTTCCTCCCCTGTCCCTGCCCGGGGGGCTGCACCGCCGGCACCCCCAGGGGCTGCTCCAGAGCACTCCTCTGGAGAGGGGCACCGGGCGCGCCAAGAGTAGAAGAAAAGGCAGCAGCTTTCCGCGCCGCAGGAGAGATGTGTTTGGAAGTTCAGGGGGGACGGGGAGCATTACCTGTAATGGATTGCGGGGGCAGACACCAAACCAGGCTGCAGAAAAGTCATTTTGCTGCGTGGACGAGTTTTAGACAGTAGATTTCGAAACTTCGATGCCTTGAAACCAGTGAGCATTAATGTGGCTTTCCTACGCCCCAGCTCAGCTGAAATGAAAAAGCAACCAACAAGTTTCAGTTCGTGCATCTACTCAAATACGTGTTCTGAGCTCACAGAGCGTTGGAGGCACTATGGGTACACGGGAAACACTGCTGGAAATCCACTAGTGTAAAAACACAAACATCGTTGAAAAACCTGCCAGAAGCGAGAGCCCCTGCTGCTGTGGAGCAACAAGCGGGGGGTGTTGGCCAACAGACCCCTTTCAGAAGGAAAGCAAACAAGATGATTTAGCAAACGTTAAAGACATCTCAGCAAAGCACTTCTAATTGCGGGGGGTGAAGAAAATGGGGGGGGCAGAAGGAGACACAGAAAACTAGCTGCAAGGAGGACATTTGAAACATGTTCAGGTTTCCCATTTAAGATACTTATTTTTCCTGCAAAATACACATGCAGACACATTACAGAGCGATGCACCATTCGACCTTTTCAGCTCATCATGTCACCTGCCCGTCACCCCGGGGAGTGGGGTTATATATTCACTTTAAGCCGCACACCTCCGATGTGCGCCCATCTGACTGCACCGATCGCCCCGCACCGCACAGGACGCTCAATCTGGAGATGGGAAGACAGAGGAGACCTGCTAAGTCCTCAAATCCAGAAAAGGATGAAGCAAAAAATAACTCCATCCACCCTCCATGTGCATCTTGGGGAGAGTATAGATTCAGTCTGCAGCAAAGACAGCCCTCCAGTGAGGGACGCGGGCTTGCTGACCCTGCAGCCCTGCCAGCCCCAGCCTTTTGGCTCGTGCCGGCGCCGGGGGGAGCAGGGGGCCACCCCACAGCCCTGTGCCGTGACCCCACTGCAGGAGAGCTGTGCCCAGAGTGCTGCATCCCCGCTCCGCTCCATCCCCGCACCTGACACAGGGACCAACCCCAGAGGCAGCATCCTTCCGGGGCCGCTGCTGCAACCTTTGTAGATTTGCTGCATTGGCCACACCTGACTTGTCACACAAATACCACTGGTTTAATTTATCGCAGGAGGTAATTAACACTAGGGAGCCTGGCTGCAAGGCAGCATGAGTAGTTCTGGCTAACCGCTCCTGTATCTGACAATCCAAAGAGGTATTTGGTTATATTAAGCCAAGGCTAAAGCTGTTGCAAAGTTGCTGCTGATTCAGACTGTGGGACAACGCTGCACCGTTCCTAAACCCCCACTCCTACCGCACGGACGTTATTCCCGGTTGTTCCAGAGGGATGAGCTGCAGCCCAGGGCAGGGTAACGATGCTCAGCCTCTCTGGTGCTGTTTTCCTCCCACTCCCAAGTGATTCTCCACCTGTGCTTGCTGAGGGATCTCTGCGTGTCCCGCTGCCTGTCCCAAGCCACCACCCCGGTCCCACTCCAAGACTTTGCATTTTCGGCTCAGCCATTGCACCACCTCCACACGTGAGACTCCCTCCTGTTCCTCACATCACCTGCACACGAAGCTGGGCAGATGCAGAGAAGAGAGTCCAGTTTTTCCAAGCTCAGCCCACCCCCACACGCTCCCTCTGGCCGGGCGATGGCGAGTGTCAGCCAGCTCCAGTGTGTTACGGTGGTGTGGCACCAGGTGGACGTCGCTCCCAGTAACGAGCCGGAGCACAGCAGCCCAGTTCACTCCACAGGTTACAGCAGGAGCCGCCCACAGAACGGACTGTCCTGCGGGAGCTGCCAGAGACCAGAAGTAACCAAGTATTCTGCCTCTTCTTGCAATAGGATTTCCCTAGCCCTTCTGTAATTCTTGCTTAATTAACTCATGGTGCGATCAACCGCACTGTCCCGACTGAGCTGCAGTGCCTGTCTGAGGTTCTGCAGCGCATTTACTGATGGTGAAGACAGACAAATTAATAAACGCTTCGTACAGGAGTTTCCAAAGGGCTTATTCCGTGTCTTTCCAGCACAAGCCCAGCGGAATTGCCTGTGCCAACCAGTGCCTACGAGTGCCTGGCAGACAATCTGTTCGGCACGCTCAGGGGAGATGAGCGAGCTAATGAGCATTCCTTCTCCCAGCTACGACCGTCGCAGCGATCCCTCGCAGACCCGGCATTTGTCTCGTCTGCAGTGAAAGCACAAACTGACTTTATGCAACTGCCACTCAGAACATCCTGGCAGAGATTTTGGCTGATTGGGACTGTAAACACCACTGCAGCTATTACAGCAATGTTAAACATGCAAAATAATTTTCAGTTTTAAAGCAAAAGCTTCCGAGGTGGCCGCAGCGTGGAAAGCATGTGCCTGTGTGGTCTGTTCTTTGCAATGACGCTGGTGGAGTCTCGGGCACTGTGCAGCGGCCGTACAAAGGGGTGCGCTCACGAGGTGCCGCTGGCTCGCACGGGGACCGAGGAAAGCCTCTCGTGAGAAATGGAGAGGACCTGAGGACCTCTGCTCCGCCTCTACGTCTGTCCCGGCACTAACCCACAAACCAAAGGCTGCCCCGGCCCCTGGACAAGAGTCATCAGCACCTCCCCAGACAGCACACACTGGGGGCTTCGCGCATGTTTGGTTTTCTCTTCGCACGCAGACAGCATCACCCCGGGTCCCACCCACGCTACAGAGCCAAGGCCACCACTCCCGCCCTGTCCTGTCCGCGACCAGGACCAGCTTTCCTCTTTCCCCCGTTCATACGGGATTTTATTTCAGCACCAGGATGCCGAAGCTACCAGACAAGAGGGATGCCACGAGGCTGGTTTACGTGGCCAACGCTCCGCGCAGCCCTGCGCTTGCCGGCACTTGCAGCCGCTCTCACCCGACGCCCTGCGCAGTGCCCTGCCCCGGCGTGACAGAGCCACCTTGTGTCCTGCCCATCACCGGTCCGGCCAGCAATTGCCTTGTTCGGAAGGACACAAATATTCTGTCCCTGTGCTAACAATCCTAACTGACACCAGTGATGGCAACTGTCGTGCAGCAAGTCCCTGAATAAACAGAACAGTGAACATTGAGGTTGGAACTCGACGATCTTTAAGGTCCTTTCCAACCTAAACCATTCTATGATTCTATGACTGGTGAGAAATCCTGGATGGCAAGCCAGCTGCTCAAGCACAAGTTGTTTGTGGACATTAGAACAACAAGAAAAACATCAACAACAAGGACAAGAGAAGGCATTTCCGTTACTCACCAGGTGTGCTCGCAGCCCCTGTGTCCATCGCTGCCCAGGACCCCCAGCCTTCTCTGCCCTGGCTCTCCCCAGCAGTCCCTGGTGCCTCTCGCCGCCGATCCCGTCTCCAGCTCCATCAGCGCATTCGGGTCGGGCGCGCAGAGCCGCAGCCCTGGTTGCTGAGGTCCGGGTCAGGCAGAGCTTCCAGCCCTGAAAGCATTTGGCTGCAGCACCTGGAATTTAATACAGAGACCCGGGAGTCACCGCTCGAGGAGCTATTTACAGCTCAACTTGTACCGAGCGCAGAATGATTGCAGGTCTCGCAACAGAGTTATGTTCCGCTGGCTTATTAATAAACCCTGAAACAGCAATGCCAGCTCGTTGAGCTCGGCGCCAAGGCTGCCGCTGGCAGCTCGAAAGCCCGCGGCGAAGGGGACGGGG
>NW_009647002.1:243200-257879 GCF_000708025.1 Charadrius vociferus | reverse complement strand
CGCTCTTCCCCGGGCACTGCGCCCTGGAGCTGGGGGTGGGAAGAGGCCCCCGAGGCCACAGCTTTAGGACTCTCCGTGCCCGGCCGCTCTAAGCACAGTCTCACCCCCCCTCACGTCACGGGCTCCGGCTCTCCTCTCGGCAGGGTCTCGCCCACCCTCCCCGGCCACACGCAGCCCGCTCCCTCCTCCCTGGGGGGCACTGGCCGCTCCCTGCAGCCCCAGAGCTGCATCCATCCTCCCCAGAGGAGCCCAGGGCAAAGCTCCCGATGCTCTGGGCAGGACTGTGCCCACAGCACGTCACCGCCATCCCTGCGTGCCCCCAGGCAGCTTCGCATCACATGCCGCATGCGTGCCGCGCTGCCAGGCTCCTGTCCCCACAGAGAGCCGTGCCAGCCAGCCAGTCTCTGCGGGACAACAGGGATGCTACTGGTAGGAGCTGATGAGGAGGAAAATACTAAATATCTACAAAGTCTGCTATTTTTGGTTGAGGCATGGATAAACACTAGCGCAGACGAGTAAAACCCAGCACACTTTGCACTCTGGATTCATTCTATGGCCAATATTTTCTTTACAGAAGTCACTCAAGGTAACGTGTAGGAAGCATAAAAGCACTATTCCTGCTTTACTGATTCGCAAATGGTTTTGCAGTAGCCAAGGATGCGCTGGGTAGAGATTGCAGAGGAGAAGCAAGAGCAGCGAATCTGCAAGGCTGCAGGCTGGGAACGAGTTAAACGGTTCTGCAGCAGATCAGGCAAAAGGCTGTCCCTGTTAGTCAGCCCCGTTCATCGTGCGGTGCTATTCTGTGCTACGCTCTCAGGGACTGTGACCTCCCGCATCCGTGTTGCCTGTGTGAAGGCAGTAGCAATAACACGCTGCATTTCCAGTGTCTGCCATCGCAAAGCCAGCCAGCCCGGGGCCATGGCGCATCCTGACGTGTGGCTGTTGCTGCACTGTGAGGAAGTGAGAAAGAAACGACAGCCAGTGAAAAACTGTGCCGTGTCCAACTGAAACTGCAGGAGGAATTCCCTGGCCAAGAAAAACGAGGTAAAGGTTGAGGGGAGAAGAGCCAGGAGATATTTAATGGCCCAGACTGACTGTCTGATACGGCATCGGAGATAATAGCACATCCAGCCCACGGAAATGCCATGCCAGGGTACAGGGCTCATTAGTGACACAGACGGAGGTGCGTCATCTGCACTCTGTCACAGGAATAAATCTTTCCAAAAAGGCCAAATGACTTAATAAGCCTTGGGTCCTTCTCTGTACCAGCTCTTTGGCTGCTGAGTGTGAAAGCTGTTTCTGAAAACAAGTGATGTAGGTGGGAGCCGAGATCCATCACACCTTACCTTGCACCAGCGCACACCGTGCAAAGCGGTGAAAACACACCTTGGGAAACTGTATTTCCACCGCACAGTCCCAGCTGCAAGGGATCAAACAACATGGAAAATAAAAGCAATGGGAGCCAGTGTATCTGAGACAGCACGCGGCGCGGGGCATGGTGCGGCGTGTGGCCAGGGGCACGGTGTGTATCTTCTCCGTGGGCAGCGCTGCCCCACGGCTGCCCCCAGCCCCACCAACCCCCGCACAGGTTAAGGTGACTTTGCAGAAAACCAGACGCTGAAAGCACATGTCTTTTTCCCGCCTCGCCACCCGTTTCTCGCAAACGATGCTCCCAGTGGTGCCGGGACAGCCGGGCCGGCGGGGAACGCTGCAGGCAGGACGGCAGCCCCGGGGCGGTGAGGGCAGGGACGCGGCCAGTGCATCCCCCCCCGGACAGCCCCTGCGGGCGCACGGGGGGCAGGAGGAGGCGGGGGGTTCACGGGGCAGCCAGCGAGAGAGCGCGAGTGCCCGGGCTGCGGGAGCTCAGGCAGCAGCAGAGGAGCTCTGGTGAGCGCCGGGCAGCGCAGCCACCCCCTCCCACCCTGCCGAAAATTTCACCCACGCAGTTCTGACGTGAGGAAGCCCGACTGACCCGGGCGGGCTGCGAGCACAGAGTTACCGCTCCCTCGCGACAAAACCCCGTGCCCCGTCCCTGCGCTGCCCCGGGGAGGTGTTGGATGAGCCCCCCACTGCTTTTCCCTCTGGCTGCTGCTGTACTGGCGGTGCCGGCGCAGCTCCTGCATCTGTGCCCGCTGTGCTGGAAGCGCGCGGAGCCCTTCCCACCCCCCAAGGTTTTTTTCATTCCGGAGCCTTGCCCTTTTGCTCCACGGCTCGCTCAGCTTTACTGGCCCAACCATGACTCTTTCCTCTTTGCTTTTCCCCCTTTGCACACCTGACCTCACACAGGCTCTTTACGGTGCTACCCACAGACGCCACCTCGCCCCCTCCTCACTCTGGGTCCCACCACTCTCCTCCCGAAATGCCCTGGACACCCTGTTTCTCCATAGACCGTGAATATTTACATTCATAATTATAATAGGAACCTGGATACTAACTGGGCAATACAGCAGAGTTGCTGAGGGGGTGCACAGACAAGGTTTTGGAGACAGGTCCCCTTTATTTCTATCATAAATCACCAGCTCCCGGATTCCTGCCGGTGCCGGCCCCGGGGAGCTGCACGGCGTCCCCGTGCCCAGGTCACCTGAAGCCATCGGGCCATCTGCCACCGGGCAGGATGGCATGTAGGTGCCTGCAAGTGCCTGTGCTGGAGCTCCCCACGGATGCTGCGCCGGGAGAGCGACACCTCCGGGGACCGGCGCCGTTCCCGCGGGCGCTGCTGGTGCTGCCCGTCCTGCCCGCGGGCTCACAGCGGGTCACCGCCTGCTTATGGCTCAGCGGGTCACAGCAACACGCTGGTGACCTGTTACGGCGCAGAGGAGCCACGGAGCATCCCTCTGCAAGTTGTATATATTCTTTAACTGCGTGTTTAATTAAATAGCATACTTGCGCTTTATATTAAAATCACACAGCAGCTGACTATTTAAAACACATATATTGAATCCCGCCAACAGGGGAATGGCTCCGGAGCTGTTCTGTAGATCAGCTTCCAAGAGAAAACACTGCTAATTTCTCTGAGGCCTTTCCCAATGGTCCTCCTGGGACCGGCAGCCTGGTGTTGCTATGCGAAGAGAAATGGGTCAGAGCCATTGCTTTTGCATTTGAAATACTACTTCGTTGCTCACCATGAGGACACGGAGGCTGCGGGCACGCAGAGGGGAGGCAGGGCCGGGCAGACGGGTCGCTGTCTCAGCGCATTTGCCACGGTGCCCTCGGCGCTGGGAGGGCGATGGATTATTTCCCGAGCTCCACTTGTTATTCCCAGCACTGCTTTCCCGTCTCTCCTCCCGGTGGAGCACTGCCATGGGCTCTGCCCTCGCCAGACGGTGACTCACCGAGCTGCCTGTGCCGCTGCCGGCTCCCTGCGCACCGCTGCGCCACGGCGGGGGCTTGCCGGTGCCATGGCACTGCCGAGCCCCACGCGGGGTCCTGCAGCCGGTAGGAGCCACGGCTCCCGCTCCCCATGGAGAAGCCGATGCTGCAGCTGCGGCCGTGGCGGAAAGCGGCTCCCTGCCACCACAGCCCCCCGCCGATGTGCCCATGGCGCCGCTGTTCTCTCTGGAGGTTAAAAAAAAACCCAAACCCAAAAATACAACATGTTGGTGGAGCAGCAGGTGCTCACTAGGATCGATGCTGCAGCGGTCGGCGAACCGGCCGGCCCCTCACGCTGCGCAAACCGGCAGCACAGTGCTGGGTCGCCGTCCTGGCACTGACAGTGCCCCCGGCCGTGCCTCAGCCCACGCCGAAAGCACCTGGGGTAATTTATTCATGGTTTTCATCTTCTAACTCCCCAAAGCACTGCTGGGTTCGTTCCAGTGGTGAAAGGGACCCTGTGATAAGGGCGCAGTGCTCAGCCCCCAGCAGGGCGAGCAAGTCCGAGCGAAGATGCTGTTGGGAGGGAGGGGTTGTTCTGGAGCCTGGGCTGGTGTCCCGCACTAGTGGGTGAACTGGGGTGGCGAGATTCATGTGCTTTTCCCCATTCCTTTTCTTTTGACCTGCGCTAGCATCGCGTTGCTCAGAGGGAACAGCAAGGCTTTGTTTTGCTGCTCTGGCAGGAGGTGAGGCGCCGACACAGAGCGGGTGTGAATGCACAGCGGGACGAGCGCGGGGGGTGCCCGGGGAGGGGGGCTCGGCTGGTGAATGGACACGGAGCTGGTGGATGGAACCACACGAGCCCCAGTTAGCACTGGTCATTCCCCACATCGCCCGGCCCGGGTGCTGATCCCTGCGCTCAGACCCCAGGGAACGCTGTGCGGCGCCGCCCGGAGCACGACGGCTCTCCCCGGCGTGATGGAACCGACTCTACGGGGAACACACCGTTCCTCTGCCAGAGGTAAATCCCACGGGCCGGGCTCTTCACCCATCGGGTACACCACCCGGGGCTGGCTCCGATGCAGCTGGTACCCGAGTTCCCATTTTAAGCACAGAGGAGCCATCAGGGGCGTGCGGGAGGGAGAGGGAAAGGCTGGTGGCTACAGGGTGGCTGCGTGAGCCCAACAGGCATCCCGCCGCCCAGAGCACCTCCAAGCTGGCGAACAATGTTTGGCTGGCGGAAAAAAAGATGCAACTGAAATAAATCCTAAAAAAAAATAATAAAATAATCCAACTATAGTGCATAGATTTCAAATTATTTATTTTTAACATTCCTTTTGAAATACATGCCTACTGTTGTGCTCACTTTAGAAATGGTACACACACAAATATCCTGTTCTCAGAACAGAAATGATGGGGTTGGATGTTCTCATGTACAAAACGCACGACGCTGAATGGCAACAGAGAGGATTGTACAAAACCCCCTGAACACAAACCACAACCTGTGCAATTCACATCTGTCAAGTGACAGTTCCAGTTTTTTGTCCAATGCAAAATGATGAATTTATTTTAAATGCTGTGAAATTAGGTGATGGATGTAACACGATTTAAAGCTCCCAAATTTGAAATAATACATGATGTTTATAGTATCTAATTTTACAGGTGCTTACTACCTTTTTCTTCCAAACTGTCTAATTAGTTGCCATAATTACAGGAAACAAGCTGAAATTTTTTTCCAGTCTGCATCTACCTTGAAGCTTGTTGTTTCTATTTCAGACCCAAAAACAAATCTGTGTTCCCTAAAGCTTGTCCATTCTCTAACTATATTGGATACGCTAATAAAAGCAGTACGTTTCACTATAAACTTTAATTAGCCTATATCCTTGGATCATCACTACAACACTAATACTAAATTACGTAGAACCGATTATGAGGGTCAGAGTCAACGGGACCTCTAACAGACATTGCTATTGCTATGACTACAGCCAGAGAGAAATGGTAAGTAGAAGCCCGTGTCCCCAAGGCCGCCAGTGCGGCCCCGCGCGCCCCACCCTGCCTCGCCGCGCTGCCGCAGGGCCCGGGGGATTCTGGTGCCGGGTTTATTTCTGTGCTCTGCTGCAGAGGCCGTTTGCTCTGCGCCCCTCAGAGCGGCATTTCTAGACAGTTGCCAGTCGAGCTAGTGCGAGAGCACGGAGGGATCCGACCCGCAGCTAGTAAGAGGCAGCTGGGGCTCTGGAAGCATCCCTGCTGCGCGAGTGCACACAGCCTTTTTAATTAGCGGGAGGCGCAGGCTTTCTGCATGGCATCCTATTCCCACACTGAGCGCGGTGCCACCGGTGTGAATAATCACCCGCTGGTGCCTTTGCCGCCGCTGGCTGTCCCCATCCCGCGCCCGCCGAGCGCCGGGGTGCAGCGGCACCACCAGTGCCAGGCGCGTGCGGGGCTGCCTGCAGTGACCCGGCGCCGTCCTGCCCGTAACCAGCCCTGCCTGGCCGCACAGTCCAGGCTCTGAAGGCTTTTCGCGGGAGTCCCAGAACGAAACGCCGCAGCACCTGATGCTGTTGCGGTCTCACTTCTGCCGCACTCACCGCATTGCATTGGATTACGTCGCTGCCCTTCTCCAAGAGCAGTACCAAAACTGACCGGGGCAGTTCCCACAGCCAAAGTCAAGTGTGAAATAACAGAGATCCTGCGGGCAACATCTTTGGATCAAGCAATATTTTATTAGCGCACTGTCTTCCTAAACAAACCAAGGCACCCTCCCAATGCAGAAGCCAGAAGGGCTTCCTCAGCCCAGTCCCAGCTCCGCCGGGCCACAGCCTGGTTGAGATTGGACCTCTGGCGTCATCTTGGCCAACCCTGCTCAAGCAAGGCCACCTCGAGCCGGCTGCTCAGGGGGCTTCTCCGTATCTCCAAGGCTGGAGACTCCACCAGCTCCCTGGGATCCTGTGTTATTGCTGAGTGTGGGTTTTGCGGTGGGAGCAATGGCTGTTCTCCAAGTCTAGGCTGGGACACCGTCATTCACCTTCAAAAGTCTTATACAAGTGCAAAATATTACTCGCTGCTACTGTCCTGCAGGGCGCTCCCAGCACGTGGGGACATGCTGGGGAAGGGCTCTGGGCTCTCCCCTGTCCCTGTCCCGGGGACTAGTGGTGGCTTTGTGTGGGCTCAGTGGGGACGGGGCAGCATCCGGCCGGTGAGCGCAGAGGGATGCAGGGGCTGCCCGGACCGTCCCCCCATGGAGCTCACTGCCAGAAGACATCAGTGGGGTCGCACCCAAGAAGTGTTGGGGAACGGCTGAAGCCGAGCTGGTTGGAGAAGGAAACAAGCAGGCCTTTGGTCACAAGAGCAGAAAGTCTGTGATTTTGCCTTCTTGTTTTCAGAGCTTGTAGGCACTTACTGGTAAGTGGCCACAGATGTAATGTTCAGGACGACATTCAAAATAAAGATGAGTTTCACCAAAGTGCTGGTTCACGCTGGTAAAGCAGGGCTGGTCTGCTCTTCTCGTGCAAATGGTTTAATCGCTCGGCTTAAGGAGCTTTCCAGGTCACATCAGCGCATGCTGGGCTGTATGCGAGACTTCACTGATTGATGCTGCCCTGATATCAACTGTGCTTCACTGCCCACTGAGTAAAATCACTAGAAAAGAGCACGGCATTTTGCCTTTTAGCTCTATTTTGTAAGGTTTAGCTCAGCGGTGATTTTGGTCTCCTCTACAAGTTGCTTTGCTTTAGCTCTTGCCAGCCGAGAAAGCATCCTTGTCCTCCCCTTTCCTTTGCCTTTCCCAATTTGACTCCGTGGAGTAACGTACCACAAATCACCACCAACATACCACCAAAACTCCGTCAGTGCTAAAGCAAAACATGAGGGACCTTCAGTCACCTTTTGGACTTGTTCCAGATGATGGAGCCCGAAGTCAGCGGAGCCCCAACACAGGTACAGCCCTCAGGGCTCCATCCAGGACGGCACAGCGAGCGCCAGCGGGCGGCTGGAGCAGCCGCAGCCCAATGCAATGAGCCGCTGCCGGGGGGTCCCTTCCCGGGACCGGGCTGCGCAGGAGCCCCCGGGCTCAGGGTACAGACGCTGTTTGGCCGTGCCACGCTCCAGATGGGATCCGGATGGAATTTTGCAGAACATTGGCCCTCCCCTCTGCTGAGTCAAGGCGAAAATGAACCTGAGAAATTAGTGGGGGGGATGGAAATGGTTTGGTTTTTTTTTTAAAATGAGCATTGCTGTTTTACTGAGATTCATTTTAATGCATCACCGCACTAACAAACTGAAAATCTGCATTAGGAAGTGACTCACATGGGGGGAAGCAATGGAGACAGAACCACTGCTGATTTGAAGACGCGTGCTCCCAGCGGGACGCGGGCCAGCCCCGCACAGGGCGCGCACTGCCCAGACCCGCAGAAGCAGCGGAAGGCGTCGAGGTGAGCAGCCCGCGCCTCGCACGCTGCCAAGGGCTGGCTCGAGGCAGAGACCACAGCGGTACCCATCAAAGCAAGGGCCTCCTCCCGCAGCCTAAACCAAGATGCCCAGGGGGATGAGCGTCTCGGTCTTGGTGCTCTGCAAGGCGAAACACGAAGGGCTCATCCTTGCAGAGTCCGTCTGAGGGCCCTGCTCGTCCCTGGCACCGCACCACTGTGTCCCTGGCACCAGCAAAGTTGCTTTTTCATTATTTAACACCGTGCACCTGCTAGATTCCACATTCCCTAACAAAGATAATAATTTCCTCGTTAAGAGAAGCTATTGAATCAATAGCACAGAGCTGTGAGTGAATTGAGGTCATTTGTCTGCTAAGACCAGCACTAGTCTCATTAAAAACTGTGTGCGAGTGGGACTTTACAGAAGATGCTGTTCTGAACTGGCTTTTCACTACTTCCTCCTTTCCGGCTGGAAAGGATTGTTCTGATCTATTTCTGAGCGCTGGTTATCTCCAGGCCTTTGAAAATCCCCTTCCGACTCCGCGGTGGTCATCTCACCTCACAGAGCAGCGCTTTCCCACCACAGCCCACCTGCGCAGAGCCCGGAGCCCACGGCGGGACAGGCGTTTTGCTCCGGCAAAGGGAGCAGCCCCATCCCAGCAGAGCGGAGGGCTCGGCCGGGACAGCCGGCGCTGGCGCACAGGGAGATGCTGCTGGCGCGGGCTCTGCAGCGCCCTGGCGGATGCGGTGCGGCTGCTCCAGCTCCGCACGGCGAGGGTCCCCCTTCCAGCGCCCACGGAGGCGCAGAGCGGCAATCCGGACGGAGACCGAAGTCCCCGTCAGACTCCAACCGAGGCAAATCTCTGCGAGGAACCGTGCCGCGGGCTGCTCCCCGGCGAGGCCGAGCGCGCTGATAGGGAAGGATGCCTCCTACGCTCATTGGGAAGGATGCCTCCTGCGCCGGGCAAGGTGCGTCGTGGCTCCCGTGCCTGTCCCAGATGCCACTGTGGGCTACCACATACTATGAAAAATAAATTAAGGTTCGCCTGGGTACTGGTTGCCTTGGGCTGACAAGGTGCAAAACAGCTGTTTTGTATTTTCGCCATCCCGTGATTGCTGTTGTTACGGGCCGTAGCGGTGCCGAAGAGGCACACTGCCAAACTGCCGCCGTTTTTTGATTCAAGCAATTTCTTAACACATGAACTTGTAGGAGGCTTTGTGCTTTGGAGACTATAGCCCTCGTTTCCAGGAGTGAGAAAAATCACAAAATATGAGCCTAACTAAATGCCTAAAGGATTGTTTAAAATACTGTTAGATTGTCTGGTGAAATAAAGGCTTTCCACAAGAATTCAGTGTGTACTCACAAAGAGCCAATGTTGTCAAATACTAAATTTGAACTCATTCAGTTATTTACATTTACTATGATAACAACCATGATTATATAAATGGATTGAAGCTCTGGAGCGAAACATCCAACCCACGCCTTTGCTTGGGCTCCTTCCTCCAGCCACTTTCTTTACAGCAAACGCTCATGGGCTTTTTTACCACCTCACACTGTTCCTTTTGTCCCGCGCAGCCTGCAGTGGGTGGCTGCAGAAGCTGCAGACTGATTTCACATCAGCAGCCGCGTTTCTTTTCTTCTGGAGCCGGTGTGATTGAAAACCCCTAATTCCGCGCTGCCTCCCTGCTCACGGAATCGCTGAGAGGTTCCTCTTTCAAAATATTGTCACTCAATATTTATGTGGCATTTACATGTGCGGTGCCTATTCTGGTCCCCAGTCACGCGCCCACCGCTGTCATTTTGCACCGGGACCGGGGATGCTGCGGAGGGACCGTTGCCCGCCAGCGGCTCTCCCTCTCCTCTGCTCCGCTCTGCCCAGAGCAGCAGGAGGTGGGAGCAGGGGGACCTCGGCTGCTGCTGCAGGAGCTCCGTGCTCCCCCCGTGCTCCCCTCCTCGCCAGGCTCAGCGCAGGCAGCTTTGTTGGCAGAGCAGAATGGAGAAAAAAAATAGATCTCTACCTCCCCCTTCTCCCTCCAAACGCCCTTTACTGTCTGGGTCTTTTAGCCCCAGATTAGGAGACTGTGCTTAAAATTTAGTGAGGCATCTCCTCAGCCCCTTCTCTGCCAGGGAGCTGCCACAGCAACCAGTGGGGCCAGGCTGGTGGGGACCCGCTTTCTCCTCTGGATTTTTTTTCCCCCCATTTCTTCAGTTTCTCTTCTCATCTCCCTCCTTTCAGTCTTGGTTTTTTGCCTCCAGGCCGTTTTCCTGCTGCGCCACGGGGGAGGGAACGTGCAGCCCAAAACCAGAGCGCAGAAAATCACCTCCCGAAGCTGAAAGCGGGGAGAGCCGCGGGAAGCGGCTGCGCTGAAGGACGGCGCCTCTGGCACAGCGGGAGAGAGTCAAGGAAGGGGTAGGAAAAGCAGACGGTAAACAAGATAAACAATCTCCTCATGCTGTGATCTGCAGAAAAGCCACGGGGACGATTCGGGACTAAGCACTGACAGCGGGCAATGAGCGCTGCAGCCCCATGGAGCCCAGCTCCTAAGTTCCGAGTCACACGTCAAAACATTCCCCCTCTCCTCAGCCCGAGGACCAGGGACAAGAGCATCGCTGCTCCCGCGGTCTGACAAAGTGAAGGTGTGGAAAACGCTACCAGCAAGAGGAACTTGCACTCAGGGCTTGTTCTGGGCCATTCCGCGAGCCCTCGCGCCTCCCCGCACCCCGCAGCTGCGTGGTGCCCTGCTCCATCGCCTCCGGGCACCCGCCGTGAGAGACGTCTCCGCTGCGCGTCCCCGGCACCGGGCTGAGGGAGCCAACACCTACGGCAGCTGTGAAACGCCCGAGCCTGGGGAGCCAGCAGTGCCACTGCTCATTACAGGCATTTTAATTATTCTGCCAGGGTCAGCTGCAATAAATGGACTCCTGGGCTGGGTCAACCTTTGCCATTTTACATGTCAAAAACGCCCGGCAAAAAAAAGTGATATTTAACCCAGCCTGGAGCTGTCACAACGGGCACAAAATCCCGTCTTACTCTCCTGTTCAATGACCCTTGTTCTAAGGAAAAGAAATAAAAAGATTAATGAATGCATCCATATGAGCTATTAAGAGAAAAATAAAGACAGAGATAAAGAAAGATAATGGCAGAGAATGGTAGAACCTAAAACGTGTTTTCTGCAGTTTCATTTTTTATACAATAGATGCAGTTTCTTTCTTTCCTCAGACTGGAAGGATAGGCTTGACAACCATCTCATCAACACAGTGTATAATAACATCTCCTTGCTATTAATATGCAAATTGAAACGCACACACTGATTAAAAACATATTAGACAAAGGCTATTGTTAAAAGACCCGTGAGCACGCTACGAAGCTCAATTAGCGAGCAGTGGCCCGGGGAGGGGATGCTGCTGACACTGCTCCCTTTCCAGCAGCGGCACGGCAAGCCAGCCCACGCCAGGGCAGGAAGCCACCCGCTCCCGTCACTGCTGCACCAGCACGGGCAAAGCCTCCAGGCAAGTGCCCGCGCAGAGTGCTCCTCTCGCAGCACCTTAGAGACCGACGAACATTCCCCCAGCGCTGCGCGGAAGCTCCGGTCCTCAGAGGCGTCCAGGATGACTGTTCAGCACCAGCGGCTCACGTTCTGCCCCGTGCCCGCAGCACACCCCATTCGGCAGCCGCGCTGCTGGAGGATGGCAATCTGCATCCCGGCCAGAGTACAAGCCAGCTGCACTCACAAGTGATTTCCAGCCGTACTGGCAGGGTTATGAGATGCACAAAGGTGCCGGGAAAATGAGGTTATGATATAGAGAAGGAATTTCAAGGAGTTTGCTTTAGATCTCCTGTGACTTAAGGTACACGTAATATGTAAGAAAGTGGTATAAAAATGCAGTACATTGCTCTGGCTGGAGGAGTTCTGCAGCAGCTTCCCGACACAGCTCCTCAAAGCCAGGAGAACGCACTTAGCAAAGATAAACGTCACCGGGTCAACAGGACCAGCTCTATCATCCCTATTCCGACACTGGAAATTAGACCAAAAAATTTATCCTGAAGTCTTGCAATTGAGCTCTGTGCAGTAATTTAAGTGGGGAACACTTTGCAATGTTAATGGACATTCGCTTTCTCTCTCTTGCGATTGTGAATGTTCAACCACCAAATTGGGTCCTCCCCATCGCAGATCAGCAACGGGTCGGCAGGTTCCCAATAACCCCTCACTGGTGGGAGAGGACCTCAGCCGGGCGCACGCTCGAGGAGTTCGGATGAATGCAGAGAAGTGCAGAAAGCCACCAGCGCAGCCCGTGGAGGGATGCTGACTTTCACATACATAATTTGAAGGTTATGGAAGGTGGTTTTAAAGGTCAGGACTTGCTAATTAAGTCGATGCAATAGGAACTTAACAAAGAAAGTACGTCTTACGCACTAGAAGCATTCTTCTCCCGTGATTAATTTCCTTGTGTTAAGTAGCGCGTCTCGGGGTAGAGTCGCTTTACACACTGTTGCCATAGAGCTCTATTGCCTTCGCACAAGCAGCCAGTTAAAAACATGTATTGTTTGTGCTGTACTATGTCTGAGCATAAAACACCGCAGAAAGTTAGCACCTCACCTCCCGAAACATAACCTAACGCATTTGCACCAGAGCCTGCAGAACTGTATTAGGATGTGCTACAAAACTCTAATGAAACATGTCTAAAAGATTACAGTTTTGGTGTTAATAATCACACTTCCAGCTGTCTCCGAGCACCAGCGGTACTCCAGTTAGCGCTGCTCCTTAGAAGTGTGTGTGTGGCACGACACAACCAGACTGACACTTAATTATTGAGATTTTCTTTCTTTACAGAGTGTCTTGCACAGAATTTTAAGCCGGGAATACCTTTGGCCAGAACAGACAAAAATAAATTCCGTAAAGCATAGATGCTGCTTTGTTGTTTTTTTTAAAATGGAGAAAATATATGCAAATGTTTTCACCCTTCAATTTAAAGTAACCTTGGGGGATGCAATGGTTGCACCGCATCCATTTTCAAAGATCTCTAACACATCTGCACGCTGCGGTTAAGCCTGCGGTGGTGTACCCGTCTCGGCACCAGAGAAGAGCGTGCGATCTGGAGGCGTTTCTGCAGGGATCACTGACTCCCCACCAGCAGATTTGTCTTTTAATGTCTTCCTTTGAAGGCCTAATGAACTTAGGAAAAGCAAGAGATTAGAAGGATTTAGGGACCAGAGCCTGATTGACTGGACCAGGACAATATCGGCAACAACTGCAAATACCGCACTGCTCCAGTTACTCCAGTCTGGAACAGGACAGAGCAGGGGATGTGATGGGGGGTCCCACTCCCGCCCCACGTGCCTCGTGCTCCCCGGTGCCGGCGGTGGGGCCGTGCCAGGCTCGGCGGCAGCGCTGACCCTCCTGCTCTTGCGTATGAACATCTTTGCACCACCCCTGCAGTGTCACGGGACAAACCGTCTACCTGAGAGCTGCCAGAGTGGCATAAAGTCTTGGTTTTTTCCAAATTAGAGACAGGCCCTCTGTCTTTGGGGGTTCTCTCAGACCGAGCAAGCCGCCGACTCCCGGCCAAGCCGGCCGCCCAGGGGAGAAGGGCAACCAGAGCCGAGCGAGCCGGGTGCCGCGGCCGAGTCCGGCCCCGCTCATGGCAGCAGCAGCGGAGCTGTCGGCACACCTGCCTGGGGAAAGAAATTGTGTTTGTGCTGTAATTAATTTGCTGCAATTAGCTTGTAGTGATTACCTGAGCACACAAGTTGGAAGATTTTTTTTCTCTCTCCTGACAAAACCGCGCTGCAGCAGCCCGGCGCAGCCCCGCGCAGCCCGCAGGGAGGCACATGGGCTGCAGGAAGGGAGAATTTGGGGGGAAGGAGGCTCACAGAAGTCAGGCTGCACACGCGTGAATGATGTGCCCTATTTCCGTAAATCATTCTCTCCGTAAAGAGGCAGTTTAGCTTCAGAAAGACTGGCGTCTTACGTTATTACCCAAACCACAATAAATGAAACAGCCCCACAGCTACGAAACCTGAGGAGATGCTTACTCATCTGTGAACAGCCCATTCTCCTCCACACATCAAAGGCGTTGATGCAAGAGCACAAATTAATCATATAGAGCCTCTTCAGTGTCTTTTACTGTCCCCAGAGAGTAAACAATTAGGTTCCGCAGTGCGTCCCACCCTTCCCTTCGCAGGACGGAAGGCAGGAGCACACTGCGCAGCACCGCCGGCTCCAGGCAGGCTCCGGGATGCGGAACGGCAAAGATCCCTCTTCCGACGCCGTTCTTTCCCTGTTTGACGCCCTCAGCGGGGATGAGGCGACGCAGCATGGTGGCTGCTGCGCTGCAGGGTACGGCCCTGGAGCGGGGCGACCCCGCTTTGCAGGAACCCCCCCTCCGCCACGGGCTTTCCGAGGGGACGCAGCCGGTGCAGGAGCCGCCGAACGCTCCCGCGACGGAGCACAGACAAAAACAATGCACGCGTTGCGTATGTGAGCATACGCAAGGAGATGTACACAAGTTACCCCACTGTTATATAAAATATTTTTAAACACGTAACATGAAATTAGGAAGAGTTAGTGCAGAAGAGTGACAGCACGGGAGGGGGAGGGACAAGGTTTTGTGATGAGCTCTGTGGGCTCCCACTCCCCCCCAGCAGTATAAGGGCGGAAGATGAAGGGAAAAATCACTTCCAGACAGAATGTACACTAGAAACACTCATAACTTACTTCATTTGTCCCTTTCGGAAGCAGAAAATAGTCTTCAAGTATGTAACAGCGTCCTGTACATCTGTTTGACACAAAGCCCAGCAGTGGTCTGCGGCTGCGCCCGCGGCTCTCCCCGGTCACGCAGCCAAAGCTCTGTCAGTGTCCCCCGGGCCACAACCTGCCCCGGAGCCGCGCGCCTGAGCGGGGAGAGACGTAAAACCCTTAGATGCTAATTATGAATGGGACTGGT
>NW_009647002.1:240835-243187 GCF_000708025.1 Charadrius vociferus | reverse complement strand
CGCCTCTTAAGCTAAACTAAACCAAGCACAAGCAGAGCTCCACAGGAAAGGTTTTCAAAGCAGATAAAGACAGGCAAACTTTAAAATTCAGTGTGAGTTTTGTGCTTATGTCTCCTGCCTGTCACAGTGAAAACACATGAGTTTGTCCCACATCGTCTGTAACCTCCATCATCACTCATGATGATATTCACGATACTCATATCCGTCTCTCCAGCTGGGACGATGACCAGCAGGATTGCTCTGTTCTCTCAAGTCAGTTAGCCCAGCTATTATACACATGTAGCACGTCCCTTTGATTAAATGCCAAATGAAGATAACGCACGGAACATCGCTTATTAAGTATATTTGCCAACAGATTTCATATGCTATGGCAAAAAAAAAAAACCCAAATCCAAATCACGGGAGCCTCATTTCTTCTTAGACTAGAAGGGGTCTATTCAGTCTTCACTGCTGGCCGGCAAAATAACATGGGCTTCCATGGAGCACTGATTATTGATCTTCCTCCTGATCTCAGAGAATTTTTTCTCTTCTCTCCTAAAGATTTTGAAAGAGTCTTTTAAAAATAAATCTGTTCAAGTTTGGGCTTTTCATTGCCTTTGCAAGGTAAAAGAATCATTTCCACCAACAAAAATAGGTTTGTTTTCATGACAAGGGTGACGCTAGCAGCAAGGTAGTGAGGGTTTTCAGAGTCCCAGATGCGACGGTAATTAAGAAGCCAGTTACACAGTATTATCACTGCCGAGGAAAGCCAAAGCAGCTCTCCACGGCACTGCTCCCTGTGGCGCGCGTCCCAGAGCTGCAGCAGGTCGCCCCGCAGCTCCTGCAGCCCGCGCTCGGCTCCAGCCCACCCTGCAAGATGAACTTCTTCCCACGGCAGGGAAAGGTATGAAAAACAGAACCCCGTCAGCAGGAGATTAAGACTATTTTTCTTCCTCTGTCACCACAAGGTCCCGTCCAGGACAAGGCTGCTCCCGCTCCGTCCCACGGGCTCGTTTACAGGCAGAACTGCGTGTACTGCGGAGCCCGACAGGTACCAGCACTGCCTTCAGGACAGCTGCTGCGCAGCAGGGGCTGCCCTGTGACTTAACGACTTTAAATATCGCCTTTCCCCAAAATACGGTTCAGCACAGGCTTACAGTGCTGCTGCCTTGATTTCACATGCACATCTGCCCCTCAAAACTGCTCTGCTGTACAAAGCCTTTGGGTGTCGCTTCCCTCGACGTGAGACGGTTCACAGTTATTGCACAGTGCCTACAGCATCCTCTGCTGCAGAGCCCGAGCCCTTACGGGCTGCCATACTGAAAACACACAATAATAGCAATCATTCTGCGAACATACAAAATGACATCGGCATCACAGCTGCAGCTTTCCAAGCGACACACCCGAACATCTCTCGTCTGAATCGTACAGCGCTACTCAACACCAAAGTGCAGCGCAATACGCTTTGCTTTGGTTTATCAAGGTGCAGAAGAGCGGATGGAGGACACGGACTGATCATCTATGTACGATTTGTTCACTTGGCAGAAAATTCACAAACCTGCAGGCCACGGTGGTGAGCTGTGGATTAAATTAAAAGTTTCCCCGGTGCAGAGCCCGTAGCAGCGGGTCACTGCTCTTCCTTGAGATGCTGCAGAAGCGGACGTGCGCCTTGCTGGGATTCCTGGTAACGGAACTGATGGACGGGTACACATCGCCGCTGCCTTCCAAAGACAGAAGAGAGCCTCCAGCCGAGTGCGCACAGAAAGGAAACGTCAAAGCCTGTTATTGCAGAGATGCAGAAGGAGGGAAATGGCTACAGTCTCAGAAGAATTGTGCTGCTACACATACATAAAACGACCGGATTGCTCTTTAAAAAGGTGGTGCTTAATCTCCAGCAGCATTCACGAGACAGGTTCTCTGCGTGCAAAGTGCACTCACCGAGTCTGTGTAGCACAGGGCACCGGCAGGTTTGTTTTGCATCGCTCGCAGAACCTACATGAAACCGCGTCGTGTTTATCACGGCTCTTTGCATTGCAGCAGGATGGGTAAGAAACCTGATCTCTTTGTGCTGACTGCAGTAGAAAAAAACGAAAATCCTTGAGAGTTCCCTCTTTTCAATGGGTAGAGTGACTTTTGTTGCTGCACCTTCCCCATAGAGGAGCACCAGCGAGCTGCAGACTGGGGGTGGCACAGCCAGCGTTCCTCTCGGACAGTTAAGGCTGGCTTCGGTCCACTTTTTCTCCCTTCAAATCCTTTGAGCTTTTTCCTCCCTGTGAGCAGGGACCCCCCGAGCCGCAGTCCCTGCCCCGGGGCCCCGGCTGCGGAGCCATCAGACGGGGGTCCTGCCCGGGCAGCGGGACCCCGCTGTGGGGC
>NW_009647002.1:216111-240373 GCF_000708025.1 Charadrius vociferus | reverse complement strand
ACGCTTCTCCACCGTCTCCCTGCGGGTGTGCAGGGATCACGCTCGCAGCCGGTGCCACCTGCGCGGGACGGCCCGGCACGCTCAGCCGCCACCACCACCGTCGCCGGTGCGGTCCCGCCGTCCGTCTGTCCCGCAGCTCCCCCGGAGGGCTGCCTCTCCCGGGCGCCGCGGAGCTTTGGGTGGGCAGCAGCAAAGTCGATAAAGCGAACGGCTTCCGTCTAGCCTTTTTATGGATTTTATGCTTTGACTTTAGTTTTCTTTGCTCAGTGAACCATTTGTTTCTCTGAAGACAAAGAGGAGAGGAAAAAATTCATCCGTTATACAATCCCCGTGATTCATTTTTTGCTGCTCTGTATGTGTTGACACAAACCATGCTGGAGAAGGTGAAGAAAGTATGTTTATTTCTGGTTGAAGACTGATTACATCACTATCATGGATCATGTAATAGAATAATTTTATACTCTTGGGAGGAATCTAAGAATAAATATGAAAAAGTAAAATATTTTGTTTCCACTGTCTCTGAAGATGAGTGATGATTAAGTGCTGTATTTACAGGATAGTTGTTATACTCTAGACTCTGTGCTGAATAAATATTATCTTGAAAGGGTAAAAAAATCCATTGAAATATTTTAACTCACCACAAAATTAAAAAAAAAAAAAAATCCATGTATTTTTCCAAAGCGAAGGTTAGTTACATGTTAATTATCGAATCCACACAGGATCATTGTCCAAGCAAGCATCCTCTCCTTGCTGACCAGCTCCTCTCCGCAGAAGAAGCCCCGGCGGTTCCCCTCGTCTCGACTGATGAACTACTACTGGTTCTTCAGGCTGCAAGACAGAAACGCCCCCCCCCCCCCCCCCCCCCCGCCGGTCCCGGCTCCGAGCGGAGCTCTGCCCACGTCCCTCCCCCGCGCCCCGGCAGCATCCCGCTCCCTTCCCCGGCAGACGCAGACGGGGCCCATCTCCCCCACCTCTTCCAGCGGCCGAAGCTCCAGCGCGAGGCACATCCTGGTCGAGCCGGTACTGGGGCAAACTGCAACTTTTCTCGTAATAACCAAAGAAAGGTTTTTATGTGAGTGCTGAGGAGACTTCAGTTCTAAAAGATACATAAATAAACTCTTTCTACCTAAAACTTCCTCGCATTTTTAAGGACAGTTTTGTATCTTATGAAAGAAAACTGCTGTAACAATTTGAAAAAAAAAAAAGCGTAGTTGCTTTAGGTCCTCAATTTAAATTTGTTTAAGAGCCTACCAGACCCTGCAAAACGTTCCTTGTTTGTCACCCAATGCATTTTTGGCCAATAAGGAGTTTCTCATTCAGCAAGTGTTGGCGACCTCAGATTTACACTTTGAGAAATCAGTCCAATGTTTATGCTTTACATTAAAGGAATTAATCCATACACCCGACACCCCAAAACAAAGTTGCAGGAGTCGTTCTGGGGCTTTCAAATCATGATCAAACCGGAAGATATCAGATATCTTTATTTTCACCTACATTAAAAGGGAAGAGAGACAATTTAATCCTGTAATGAGAGAAAGTATTACACACTCTCTCTTCATAGGCAATGTAATTATTCAGCTGCTCTCTGGAACTGAAATAATGACAAATTAAAATGGTTTTCAATTCCATCTACCTTTTATAACTATTCATCTTCTGGAGTTATTATCACTCTAAAGGCTTCTTTGTATTTCAGGCATCAGCCACTATATGTTAGAGAACGCGCAACTGCTACCAATAAAAGTTGCACTCATCAAGATAAGAACAAAACCATTTGGCTTTGTTGTAAAATATAAGGTACAACTCAAGTATTTAATATTATTTCCCGAAATTTATTGGAAAGCTTGTATCAAAGAGTGCATTCATTTTGGGTGAGGATACGCAGGAGGGAGCTCAGCCTCCCAGCGCCGGGCACAGGGGCTGGAAAAACTCTGGGGAAACAGGAATAACATTTTGCATAAAATCCCACACAAATGTAGCCGGGCCAGGAACGGCCAAAGGCTTCCTCTTGTCCTGTCCCCCACCTTTTGGCACGTCATAAACCGCCAAAGCCCCAGAGCCGGCGGAGCGGCACGCGGCGCCGAGGAGACGGGCAGAGCACCCAGGACCCGCCGGCGCGTTTCCCACACCACGTACCGCAACCAGGAACACGCTTCAGCCACAACCAGCTGCAAATATTTGTTTACACTTTCTCAAATAGACAGAAAAAAATATGGAAATGCAATGATGGCGCAGGGCGACATTTCTCCAGGCACGATATTTACAGTATTTTGATTAGCTCCGATTTCTGAATAGCCAAACAGCTTGTGTTAATAAATACCCTATTCCAATTAGACATCTGTGTTCTCGATCAGAAAAAAACACCCTCACAGGCACCAAGCCTGCTGTCGTTCGCTCCTCAGCGGGCCATAAATCATCTGGGCTGTCACAGGGCGCAACCCAACGACCCAGTGAAGGGCTGTGCAGGAAGACCCTCAGCGCACACCTTCCAAACTAGAAATGACCCTTCCCAACCCCCCGGCACTCATTTTGACCGAATACTGCTCTCCTTCACTAGGTTTACACTCCTGTACAATCGATTTTACCCCAAGGACAGCTGCAGGATTGGGTCCCCTCTCTGCAAAAATCCTAAAATTAATCAGAACGGCTGAGTTTGAAAGGGAAACCTAGACATGTATTAGCATCCATGAATGTGTAAATGAGCAGTTATAAAACCCCAGAATACATTTGTGAGCTCTAGATGTGGCAGAGAGGTCTGGCTGATCAAAGAGACAAAATAAATGTGAGAAGATAAAATTCGTCTTTATGGAAGCGGGAATCATTATCCCCATATAGTCAGACTCTTAATTACCAGGGCTGGATCGGAGCCTCCCATCGCTGACAGCCAGGATGGCAGAGGACGGCTCACGGCTCTCGCTATCCGGCGCGTTACTGCAGCGTGTGACGCATCTGCAACCGGCCCGGAGACGGCACTCACCCCGGAGGTGGGTCTGGGCTCCGATATTCAGCCAGCGGCACCTTTGGTCCTTTCGCCCGCCAGCGCCTGAGGAGCTGCTCCAGACCCGGTCACGGGCGCTCCGGGGCACCTTCCCCAAACACGGCCGTTCCCTCCCGGACGCAGCCACGAACGCAGCACCCCGTCCCCAGTCACTGCCCCCATGTGATGACTGAAGGAGGGAAGCGCTTTTTGCAAAGCCCCAAGTTAATATTCCACACGAGCATTTCTTTGACCCCAGAATTTGAGTCTCTGCTGGCTTCTTTCATAACTACCCGGGACTTGAGTTCTCTGTTGTTTGTTGCAAATCGCTTGTAGCAGTGATTTTTCATCTTTCCAGTTTACATAAACCAGAAAAAAGGGAAGTTTTGTTTCTTTCAGCCTGCAATAAGCAGTAAGGAGCAAGGCTGGCGTGTGGTTCTCTCCCAGGATTTCAGGGATAACGTGCCTTCCTTCCTGCAGCTCCCCACGAGCCGTGTTTTGGCTGCCACCGGTCCCCATAGAAACGGAGCTGCTGGACTGTGGTCCAGCCGAAGTGCCACCGGCACCACCGCGTGCCTCGCTCGTCATCCTGCTGCTCGTTGCGGGGAGGAGGAAGGCAGAAGGGGAGATGTAAAAAAAACCCCAACTTCTATTTCTGGAAAGCAAGTCAAACAATGACTCAATCATCTCTACACAGTTCATAAATCCCTAATTAAAGGTTTAGTGCTCCTTCCCGCTGCAGATGTTCCAGAGTCCAGCCACATTTCCAAACCTGCCTCTGTGCCGGCGTGTGTGCACGCAGCCGCCAGCGTCGCTCACCGGAGCCCGAACTGCGGCTCCGCTCGCCCGAGACATCGCAAAGCCGCTCTCGCTCTGCCGCTCCGTGTGAACACACATTCCCGTCAGAGCGGGGACGAACACTGCCTGACCCCCCACACGGGCGGACTGGATGCCAGATTTGTGATGCCTTAGAAGAAATGTTCTCCTGCGTCTGACTCTAGCCCCAATTCCTGACTTTATGACAGGATAAGAGGAGGATGCCTTTTTCCTTTATTTTCAAATACACAGCTTAAGTACCACACCCTGGAGAAACACTGGGGGCCAGCAGACATCATCTTGCTTTGCGTATTCCTTGGCCAGAGGGATAAGGACTTGCTCCATACCAACCACCTCCTCCTGCATCTTCTATCCCACACCAAAACACCAGCCAAGACAGTTGCCCCCCGCCCTCCATCTTCCCCATCCGTTGGTCAAACAGTCGGAAGCATTCGGGAGAGCCCCTGAAATTCCCGTCCATACCCAGCTCAGCTCTCCCCGCCAGACACCCCCGGTGCAGCGCAGGGCAGCAGCGCGTGCGCAGCCTTCGACGGCCGCTCTGCGGACGGGGCTGCAGCACCGCCAGCGCCGCGCAGCGACGGGGGTCCCAGTAACACGGCTGCTGCGCAGCAGTTCCGGGGCTGCTGCACGGTGGGTTATTTAAAGCAACTCCAGCAGTGGCTCGGTTGTGTGTTGCTCTCTGGAGAGCTCTCAAGAACTATAATAAATATCCACAACTTGACTCATTCCTCATAGAAGTTCTTCTCTCCTAAAGAAGCTTTTCAGAAGACTCATCTGCCCAGTATTTTTCGGGTACTACCAGCTTCCAGCCCGCAATCCCCTTCCCTGCTAACCTGTCCCAGAGCAAAATCCCTCTCCTTCACAGCCCCCTCTGCCTTTTCTTTTTTTTTTTTTTTTTAATTTTATGAAGTATGACAGCTACACAAAATGTTTTGTTGCCTTGGCAACTGCAATCCACTGGCTTCAGGCTGAGTTATAAGGAAAAGGACAGTCTTGACACTAACCAACAATAACGAGAACAGCAAAAACCAGTGGGCAAAGCACTGGCCAGGGTACGCAGGAGGGACGTGTCCTCGCCGGGACCCCAACGCTGAGCACATCTGCCCACGTGTCCCCCTGCGCTTGAGAGCCACGGTGCTGCGGCGAGCCGGCCTTGCTCTGGGACAAAGTGGCAGAAGTACCAGGTCTGGATTTCAAAATTAACTTTTTTAGTATAGAAGAGGTAATCGCTTGTAGAAAGCTTCAAAGACGCAGAGGCAGCCCTGCCGAAATGGGTTGCATTTCTGCCACCCTGCACATCCCTTCACGATGGAAACGGGGCCGCGCTGGGGGCACATGTACCTTCAGTCACTCGTACAACAGTCAAGACACGATGTAGAGGAACTTTTCACAATGTATTAATTTACAGCACTAGAAATGAACATTTCTTCATCTTTGTCAGCACTACAGACGATTTCTGTAGTCAGGAACATGAGCTGTATGAACCGCTTTACCACCCTGAATTCTTTCGCTACCTGCGATTCTCACAAGCACCCAACCTGTGCAGCCGCCTCTGTGCGAACACCGCGTACGAGGTCAGCTCTGCGTACGCTGCAAACAGAAGGAGAGCGGTGGTGAGACCCCCCGACCCGTTCTGGGGTTGCGTCTCTGGGTCCAGCCACATCCAGCGGTGCCGTGGCTGTCACAGACCCCTCGGACTGGGGGGGATAACTGATTTGGGATGAGAGACATGGGTAACTCCTTCCCTCAGTCCCATATGGAGGACAACGAAGCTGCAAAAGCAGCTTTAAACAAGGGGAGTCAAATCTGGTTACATCCTAATTACAGGCTGGGAAGAGCTTTTGTTGAGCACAAGCCCAAGCTGCCACTCCATTGTCTCCTGCGCTTCGGCACTTCTCTACAGGCGCTGGAGAGATCTGTGCTGTGCTGGGAGACTGAGCCTCAACGAAAATCGTATAAGGATGAACAATGGATGGAGGAAATAGAATAATCAGAGCAATTTCCCATAGAAATTGGTCAGACGAATGTCTCTAATTGGCATTCCATTATTACATTTGTAACATACTTTCTTTTGAATTTATTACTTTCTTTCCTCTTGTACTGAATGCCCATGAAAATCTCTTGGGACCAGATTTAAGTCATTATGAATAAACGATAAGAGGCTAAATTTAGAAAGACTGATAAGAATATTAATTTGCAAAAGAGGAAGGTCCTTAAAAAAACACAGTGGGAGTTCTGCAGGCCTCTGCGCAGCTCTGGAGTTCCCCGCTCAGCCTGACTTGGTCCGCACCGAGACAAGGGAGAAACGGGTCCTCCTGTCGATAATTCACGTGCTGTCAGAGCTCCGGAAAGCTCTGGGAACGCCTGCGACTGCCGCCGAGCCCTCACACTGAAACACTGCATCGCCGCTGGGATTGCCGGCGTCCCGGTGCGACGGGCTGCGACCGCGGGAGCCTCCGACCCCGCGTCGAGCGCCCGCGGCAGGACGGGTCTGCGCCCACCGCTTCACCCCCCGGCTCGGCCCCCGCCGCTCCCGCTATGGAGGAGCCGCTCTCCCGAGTCCCAGCAACCGCGGGAGGTTCTTCGGCCGAACCCCCCAGGGAATGGGGTTTCCTCCGTCTCCCCATCCCGCAGCCTGGCTCCCGCTGCGCGCCCGGTCGGGGAGCGGAGGGTCTTCTCCCCGGCGGCAGCAACGAAGGGATGTGAATTAGTGTCTCAGCTCCTGCCAACTCCTTACCCAGGTATTCCCCCCAACCCCGAGCCCTGCAGGGAACGCACTCCCCGTTAGGCTCCTGCTCCAGCTACAGAGAGGGATGAAGCAGAAAGATCCTCAGTCTTTGCAATTTGTCGTCAGAGTACGTCAGAAGAAAACATTTGAGAAAGCAACAGATGCAGAAGGAATTATCTTTCTGCAGAGTTGTCTAAGTGTGGAGATGACACTCTGCTAATTGCAGGTGACTGAAAAACCCCAGCGGAAGGTGTGGGTACAGCCCGGAGGAGGAGGCGCTCTCCCGGCACTGGAAAGAAGTAGCGCATCTTTCCTGCACATCTGTATTTCCCGTCCGTAAGGCTGCGCTGACTTGAACTGAGCTCCTTTATCCTTTCAGTAATACCAGCAGCAACAGCAGCAATAATAACACAAACTCAGAAGGACTGGCCGGGGAAGGATAAATCGCAGCTCTGTGCCCAGGCAGCACGTCGCAGCTGCTCTCGTTGCAGATTTCGGAGGGGAAGAGCCCTCAGCTCTGTTCCCAGCAGCCGGAGTTCACGGCACCGGGTGCCGACACGGACCCACACGCTGCACGCGTAACCCGGTGGAGCAGGGACGTGCCAGCAGTTAGATGTGCTGAAGGAGAAAGGGAGGTGGAGGCAGGAAAGGACTGGCTGAAGGTCCCAAACTGCTCATGGCACAGCCGAACGCCACATCTCGCGCGCCCGACCCTCTTCTCCACAGAGCAGCCGGACCGGGAGGTGCGCCGGATCCCCACGGCTGCTCAACGACTGCCTCTCCTCCCGCTTCACCCATCCCTCGCAGAGAGGCCGGGCAGATCCACCTCATCAGAAAGTCCGACGCCATCAGTTCCTCCCGCTAATTGAGATCCTGAACGTGACTGCACGCTCAGGGCCAGACTGGGAAGCACTTGGAAGACATTCAAACGCTCCGCGAATAAATAGGATAGAGCTAACGTGAATAATACCAGGAATCTCTGAAGGTCTAACATCAGCTGGGGAAGGTCTGCACTTATCCTTCAGTAGCTTCAGCAAAATTAGACATTAGTACTTATTGCGGGTTCTGATCATCCTGCCTTGTCTTTCAGCCCGCCCGTAACGCCACCTGAAGTATTTCAGTACCTAACGACACCTTTTATATCCCCCTTCTAATCTGGGCAGTCCTGAGTGCTTCAGCCTGACAGGGTTCCCAAAGCTCATATGTAAGTGTATTAAGAGAGATTAGTTCATTAATCTACTCTCGGGTACCATGTATCTTTATCACTTCATTTTAATAATTTGCACTAATTGACAGCGCAGACTCCCTCCAAGTCTCCAAGTTGGGTAATACATAATTGCTCTAAATCACAGCACAAACACTTTCACTTGGCAACACTTAATCCCCTTACACTCCCAGTGTCTCTCCTGAGGTTTAACATGTGGAAGAAGCCACAAACTCGGCATCGTTAAGCACCAATGCTGGTGGCATCTGGACCAGACACCGCTAATGCCTTGAGTCACTGCTGCCCATTTCTCCCTCACCCGTCCCAAACCAGCAGGCGGTGCCCAGTTTGAGGAGAGGATGGGCAGATATTTGGGTTCCCCAGCACCTTCTGACATGTTTCATTGGGGAAAGACAGCAAAAATAACCTTTAAAAATAAGCAGAAGTAGGGAGCACTCCTGCCCAAAATACCCTATGAAGGACAAGGTGAGGTGTGGGAAGCCCACCCGGGCTCAGCCCGACCCGTCTCCAGCTGGAGGTGCCGCCAGTATCTGTGTTTGCAAAGCACCCAGAGCTCCTCAGATGCTGCAGCTATCGCAGTGTAAAGCATTATTACATATATATAAATATATAAAAAAAATGCATCTAGGCAGACACAGACAGACAGGAGGCCACCGGGAGAAGCACGGAGATACTCACTTGGTCTGATGCTTGGAGCCCTTCAGGTGCGCGTGGTACTGCTCTATGGAGTTCAGGGTGACGCTGCAGATGTTGCACGTGTAGCTGCGCTTCAGCCCTGCCGAAAAAACCCAGAGTCATTAATCGTGCACTGCCCTCAGCCCCGGCTGTGCCTTCGGTGGGGGCTGAGGGCAAGCTCTGCGCTGCACCGGAGGAAAAACACCTTCAGAATCCCCGTTCAGGATGAAAATGGCAACTGGAAAGTACAAATGAGTGAAAATGGCTGAAGAAAGGGGTGGGGAGGAATGGGGGGGGGGAGCAGTAATCCTTGCCCCCAGCAAACTTCTAATTAATTAGAAGGTACTCAGATCTCAAATTTCACTTCCAGTTTCCCAGACATTCCTCTTCACAGTAACCCATCTATTTACTTTCCCTGGCCAGGGTATCCCCGCATTAGTGAAGCCCAAAGGAATATTTGTAAAAGGCGCAGACCGAGCAGAGCCAAGCAGGGTTCAAAGGCACATCCCTCCCGGAGACCACGGTCCCTGCGGTTCGTCAGCGCGGGCATCCCTCTGCGCTGCCGTTCTCACAGAGCATCACTGCGCTCTGACTAACGAGCACAGGAGGCCCCATTTGTTCCTCTGGTGTTTTGGTAGCGAGCGTGATGCTGGGCAGTTCCTCGGTAATGTATTCAGGAGCCAGATCACTCAGGAACTTGGTTTTTTCCTCCAGAGGGATCAGCTCTGATTTAGCCACCGAAGGGAACGGCCGTGTTTGCCGCACAGAGCTGCTGATGTCCGAGAGCCAGCGCCTCGGCCGCCTTCCTCCGAAGGTCACCGCTGGAAGCCTGGCGCGGGGCCTGGGCGGCCACCCAAAAGCTGGAGCCCGGAGCGCGTTTGCCCGAGGGGTTTACTGGTGGCCGCAGTACCTGTGCACAGCCCCGACCTGGTCCCACTCATTTCAGCCCTTCCCAGGTACAATAACAGCCAACCACTGATAAAGCTGCTGCTCTCGCTGCTGGCCGAGCGAGTACCACTCAACCAGAAATAACATCTCAGCGGGTTCACAGTAGAAATGATATGAACTTTTGTTGTTGTTTTTGTTTTGTGGGGGTTTGGGCCACGTGAGTTTTGCTTGTTTTTTTTTACCTTCTACCACATCTCTTAGCTGCCTGTGCTACTTTCCATTTCATTGTCTCTTTGATTGCCACAGTTCCAAGGGATGTTCCAGGCAAACACGCTGCATTTTATTTGATTGCCACGCCGATCGCAGGGAGCTCGATGCGGGCGCAGAAGCGCAGTTGGCCGAGCGGGTCCCGCGGCGCACGGGCATGGCGGGGGCTGCACCGGCCCCGCCGCGCTGCCACGTTTGTCTCCCGCTCGCAGGAAGGAGACAAGCGGTGGGAGCAGCACTGAACCGAACCACACAAATGCCCCCAGAGCCACAGAAATGGGGACCGCGATCCGTCCCCCACCCCGGGAAGGGGCCGCCGGACCAGGGACCCCCCCGCCGAGGAGCAGCGCCCACGGCTCCCGGTGCGGGAAAAGCGCTCGGTGCAACAGCAGCGCTCTCCCATCCGCTGCGCTGCCTCTGGGCACAGATTGCAGGGAAGGAAAAAAACCAGGCAATTAAGCAGATTCGTGCACATCTCAAAGAGAAGCTGTAAAGCGATTTATACGGGAAGTCACAGAAACAGTCTCTCGGCACATTCACTGGGAAACGTCGGAACTGAAGAACTAAACCCAACAAAATCAGCCTGTGCTTCGCCTATTCAGCTAACATCAAACTTCACGTCTCTGAGACACCCACTGCAGACAAGACGGTTATTCACCTCGGGAGCGTGCGTGCACACGGAGACTGCAGGACCGCAATGGCAGGCACTGCCGACAAAAGCACCGTAACAAGGGAAGAGCCGCTGTTCTCTGTGTGCAACTCAGAAATGTCTCCAAACTGTGTTCAAATAATTGTTGTCTAAGGTTAAAAAAGCAAAAGACAGGAGATGATTTATGGATATAATAAAAACTGCTCATTTAAAAACTGTAATAGCTTTTACATTGCTACCAAAGTTTGGGTTTTTACTGGAGGTTGATACTCAGACTGGGATGGTTATTACCATTTTTCTTCCCATACCGTTCCTTCCACTCCGTGTTGTTTCAGACCTTCTAATACAGTGAATTGTCCTGGGTGGGTCCTGGGGAAGGGGGAAGAAGGTCAGGGTTAAGGAAGAACTCCAGCGTTATGGACACGATCTCTGTACAGCACAGCTTGGGAAAAACAGTCACCTGAGATCCCAGAGAGATACAAAAAGCGCTATTCCCAACACTATTTATTGTGCTAAATAGAAAAATGATTTCTTATTTAACAGTTTGCGTCTCAGAATTATAATTTAATGACTTAAGGCTGAGAGTATTTTCAGTTCTCAGCAGAACGAGAAAATCAAGACTTTGCTGCCTCTGAAAAGCTGAAAATCTAAAAATAGGACCCCAGCAGCCAGGCAGCAATCAGAACGAGAGGTGAAGGAGAAAAGGCCTTTTCCCAAGACAGCGCACTGCCCAGTGGCTGCTGAGCACGGCCGGTATTATTTTTGATTCGTGTCAGTTTAGATTTCCTGGGAAAACGCAGAGTTTGGTCCATTTCTGAGGCATTTATTCTCAGTGCCCTGGTGCACTCCTCCCCTCCCTCTGGAGAGGACATCAGCCTGCTTAGCACAAGACAGATCTACTAATTATTTACACTGATGTTCTATTTTGCCCTTCTAGACAGGTTTTCACCCAAAACATTCCTCAATGACTTTTGCAATCACAGCAGAACATGATGCTGCCGGGGAAGCTCCTCCGCACCTACAAAAGCAGATTTGATTCTTTTCTTCCTCTTTTTTTTTTTCTTTAAATTCCTTTCTCCTGCCATAGGGAAGTGACCTGGGCCACGAGACGGCCACTAGCTGGGCTAAAGAACTACTTTTTCTGGGAGAAATGAGAAACCTCTTTTAGGAACGACGACAACAACAAAACCAGGTCCTTCTCCTTCTCCAACACCCGACGTTCCCGGTCCCTGTGCCGGGGCAGCATCCCGGCCGCGGCCGTCCCCGCGGCACCGCCAGACCCCGAACGCACAGACCCGGCCGCAGCCACGGCCGCTTCCCGGGGAGCCGCCGGCACAGGGCATCACCGCGATGGCACAGGGGAAGGGACGGGCCACGTCCCCCCGCGGCGCCCACGCGCTCTGCGAGCACGAAGGACAGGAAAACAAAACACTGTCTGGTTTCTACAAATGGAGCAAATCTGGCGACAAGAGAGGGGGGCGGGCACGAGGTTGAGCGTGGCACCGTCCCCGGACAGGACGGGGCTCTCCTCTCCTCCCGGCAGCGGACCTACAGTTTAACTCCATTATTCTTTCACCTTGGGAACAGAGTACAGCGATTTCAGAGCAGAGTTACAGAAACAGTCACTTCTCTGCCTCATCTAACATGTTTTCACCGAAAAGACAGAGTGCAGCTGAATGTACATTAAACGCCCATTTCCCTTCTGGACATCCCCGAAGAGAGAGGCGGCAATCTGAGGGCTCCCACTCCTGGTATGTAGGGCAAAAGCTGACATGAATTACGCATATAAATGCAGACCTAAGTGTTCCCAGTCCCCCGATGCTGTTGTCTCTCTTAGCGTGCCGAGTGTCAGTGATTTCTCCTTTCCTCCTCTCTTTTGTATTTTAACATCCTAATAATTCCCTTGGCATCACAGACTGCATTAGCATCGCTGACACTACACACACAGCGGCATTACAGTAAACCACTGATGCTAAAGTAATTTCTGTCCTGTCCTCCTAGAAAAAAACTGCAAATTTTAGAGTCTCTGCGGTCAGGTTTCTGCTTTGCACTGATTCACTTCCATGAAGATCTGAACAGACCGTTTCAAGCTTAATTGAAGGGCTCTGCTTAAAAATACCGGAGTTGTGGGATTCTTACCACGGGCTACTGCGCTCTTTAGGAACAGTTTTAACGTACCGTGTAATAGTCTCTTTTGCCTTTCCACAGTATTATTTCTTTGCAGAAATTGTTAAAACATTTAGAACAAGTAATGTATGGCAGTCTCAAATTTGATCCGTTTATGCTTACCATAATTAACTCTATACACACTTACCATTCCCCAGCTGCACCTACAGACTTCCAAAAAAATCACTTTTCCTTTTTTGAACTTCAGAGACTAGCTACCCTAACGGTCCCCCTTTTCTCAAACACCTCACACCTCTCTCACCGAGGAATTTGGCCCAACATAAAGTTAAACATCCTCTTTAAAAAAAAATTTCAAAAATATTCAGATAAGCACTTGAAAACAGCAAGTAAGCGATAATGCAGATGTACTTAAATAGCCACCTATATCTTTATGTGTTGTAACGTGGCACAGATTGAAAATCAAACTGCAAATACGCTTACAGATGCTCTCCTTACGGCATTTATTCTTGATGCAGCAGCAACAGTGCTGCAGTCAAACCCTCCCTCCAGAGCTGGCAGCTCCTGTTTGCTTTATGAAGCCAATGGGCACCAGAAACCACGTCCACCCGTGCCACGAGGTGGGGACGGAGGGGACAGCAGCGCCCGGCTGACACGCGCGGTGCGTGCGCGCCTTGCTGCAGACCTAGCCCTCGGACCGCGCCGTCATCGCCGCACGGCAGAGATCGGGACTGGTAATACTTTAAATTAAGGTAATAAGGTTCTAATGCTCAGCAGCTAATTTAGCAGCATACATTAACAGCAGCCTTATTGAATCTTAATTACTTGTGTAGGTGGAAACGCCACCAGCGATTACAGCTCCTAACTGGGGACACTGATTTTTTTCCAGCAGCGCGTCAAGGCTGCTCGGGATGATGAAGAGGGGGGAATCCTGCCCCCGCTCCCCACGTCCCGCACTGGGGGACTCGGCGCTGCTCCGCAGCAGCGGCTCTTCCCACCGGCTGGAGAACGCGGCCGCAGAAGGGGTCGGTTCTGTGGACTCGCGCGTGGCCGGCAGAGTCCCGCGGCTGCGGGCGCACACAGCCGCGTTCCAGACGGATGGAGACGGTGCCGGGGCTGGACCGGCCGGATGGGCAGAGGCCAGAAGCTGCACTGCGGCAGGACACGGGCTGCAGGACCTCTCAGCTGAAATCGGCATCCTGAGACAGGCTTGTACAGGGAAAGTCCTGAGCGTGACATGAACTCCACCAAAACGTGACATGGAGAGAGGCAACCAGCCTCAGACACACTGCAAGCTGAAACCACAGGCAACGCTCACCTCCAGAGCACCACAATTTACAGTGTTTGATCTCACCGGAGCTTACCAAAGCTGCCAGCTCGGCTGAAACTGTGGTTTCATAAAATGCACCCAAGCAAAGCGCGCTGGAGCCGAGCGCCAGCCCCGCCGGCAGCCCACAGCGGGGAGGCGGTGCCAACCAGCGCAGGCTCTGCCGGGGAGCGCTGTGCTCTCCTGTATTCGCATCTGCTTCTGCATCCTCACGACACAGCAGCGTTCCCTCCCCTGCATCATGACATGCACTCATGTAAAATTGAATGTCCTCCTATATCCATTAAATAAAATATTAACAAGTCAAGTCATTAATGTCATTCTGCATAAAATGCATTAAAACACATGCCAGGGGAGTACTTGTTAAATTGCTTTTTACTAACTGAAAGTGACAGCACAGAACGAAAAGTATTTATAAGGCACACAAAGAAATGATGAGCTGAGAAGGAAAACGAAACTCGGCTCTTTGCCTGATTTTTCAAGGAAGCATCTGCAACTCTGACAATTTACCTGAAAATCCAAAGGCTTCAGGTGACAACATCCCCATGCAGCCGTCCCCATCCTGCTGTACTGCAGAGGCTGCTGTATTTTATTTCAGGGATTCACAGTGAAATCCCCATGAGAGGCACCAGTTTCTGCCCCAGGGCCCGGTGCCTCTCTCGTTCACCAGGGACAAAGTGCCCCGGGAAGAAAAGCCATGTTCCTGTGGTTGACAGGATCCCATCACCCAAGGGCGGCCCTGAATCTGTCTCCATCGCTATGTAAAACTCCGGATTTTCCTGGGAGGCGCCAAAGAGAGCCCCAGGTGCCCTCACGAGCCGTTCGCTGCCACGCAAAAGGTGCTGAAATGCACATTATGAACGCCGGCGAGATGAAGGAGGGTCTGTCTGCACGTTGAGTCTCCCGCTCATTTTGTTCACTCGAAGGTGTACGTGTAGGAGAGGGACGCACTGAACCCACTTAGCGAAGCCCAACCGCTTCCAACCGCTGCACCAGCCCGCAAAGAGAGAGCGTTTTGCTGTGGGGCTTCGCCTCAGCACCAGCAATAAGCAGAGAACATTATTAATTAAACTCCCCGTGGACGAGACCTGTGCGTCTCCATCGTGAGCGCTCTGCCCCGGCAGAGCCCACCTGCGTCGGAGGATGCGCGAAGGGGAGCGCGGCCATGGGCGCCGCCAGCGCTGCGGTGAAACCGGTGAAGTGAGAGATGATGGAGCAAAACCGTAACACGCCGTCGGCTGCGGGACGGCGGGCACTGCCGGATGGAGCCGCACCAGTGCCTCCGACGGAGCCGCTTCTGCTCTGCGCTGCGGAACAGGCACAAGCGGTCGGGGGCAGAGCCCCGAATTCGGTGTTTGTGCCATACCCGACAGTTTTTGTCTTTCACATTCCACTCCGGGATCAGCTGGGCCACAGCTCTGCAGGAAGAAAACTTGATTTCTTCCCCTTTTGGGTGATGTCCATGCGTTCTCCTAACGAGCGAGCGCAGGGGGGTTTCCAGGCCAGCCCTGGGAGCAGCGGGACCGGGACCGGCTGCGCTGGCGTGGCTGGAGCGCGGCATGCAGGCGCTGGGTGCGTACGGACCTGCCCGCAGCAGCGGTGTGCACCGCCGAACCCCCGCAAAGCGTATGGGCTGCGTGACCGGGCGCTCGCATGTATCGCAGCTTCAACTCAACACAGACTAGAGAAATAGTGCTGCCAGCGAGGTCTCTTTTTTCCTTATGTTTTTTTTCCTCTTTCTCATTTCTGAGAAGAAAACAAGACTTCAAAAATTGCAGGATGAGCACTTGGCGAGAAGAATCAATGCTTTTGTTTCCTATAAATATCAGTTGTCCAAAAATGTATCTCTATTCTTATTTCTCCAAATACACATTCATATTTATCAATAAATATTTTATTATAGCCATTATCAAAACATCAAAGGCTGCTGAAATGTTGTACTTCAACTGACACTGCTCATTCCAGGCTCACACAATGCATCAAATGTTCATCTCCCACAGTAGTCAAAATAGAATTAATATTTAAGTTGCGACGGGAGAAGCCACCGGGGATAGCGCGGAAAGGAAATGAGTCTGCATTCCAGCGAGCAGCGAGGTAGCAAAACAAGCGCGGGGCAGCGGGAGCACACGGCTATAACCCCCCACGCACTGCCGGAGCCCAAACCCGCTGGACGTCAGACGAGATTTCACTGACAACCTGGCACAGGCTGCTACCGGGTATCTCCGCACTGCCACTCTTAACAATTTTCTGGAGTCAGATATGACTTCATCTGCCAAGGTAAGGCTATTTTCTGGGACATAAGGCAGATCTCATTCCGTGTTGGCTACCGCAGGGATCTGCCATAGAGATCTGCTCCAGCCTCACAGCTAAAGGCGCACAGGAGAGCGTATCGCACTCCCTGGTCAAGAACAGCTGTAAAAAAGAGGATTTCCCCACTGTGCTGCTACTCCAGCAGCAGAATCAAGCTTTGCAGGACCCCCCCAGCAGCCCCAAGGACACCTCCCCTGCCTCACCGCCTCTGGCCGCGCCGCTCGTCGGCGCCAGCGGGCACCGGGCATCCGTGAACTGCCGAAGAGCAGCCTGGACGTGCCCACACAGAGGACCACGGCCTCCCCCGGCCCTGGGGGTGCTGGGCTCTGCGGACCCCCTCTCCTGCGACCGATGGGTGCTGGCAGCACCACGCCAGATCCACCTGCAAATCCCAACCACGCACAGGACCGCCGTGAAGTTAAAAACCAACACAGGGGGATGAGTAAGTAAAGCCCTCCAATTTCAACTCTCCTAGGCACAGGCTAAATGAATAAAACACTTCACAATTGATTTATTTACAGTTAATGACATCCTCAGCCACTCTTGAGCTTGGCACAGTTCAAAGTACTAAGCACTTCCATGTTATTGTCCCAGGTTTTATTTCCCCGCATATTTTCAACCGCGGGCAGTGACTCAGCCACATGAATCATTTATGGCATTGTGAGTCACACTAGGTAGCACATGAAGGATCTGGATAACCGTTACAAGGTTTATGTGAGATCAAGAAATGCACAATATACTGCATAGTCATTAGTATTTAAAGGAAAATTATTTCATTTAGCAAGGGAAAAAGAGGGTATTTTAAAATGTTAATGCAATGTCTTGCTGGCAAACCAGACTTCCTCTCCCGCATGGTTTTGAAAATCAAACCTGCACTTTTTCCTCAGTCTACTTCAGTCAAATACATTGTGTGCATACAGGATTATAATCAAGACCACAGAGAAAACTTTCAACAGGAGGCTCGTACCTCTCCTCCTGTAATTACACCTCTATATTAAAAAGGAGCTTTGTTCAGAATTCAGCCTTAGCCACATCCTCAGCCGGTATAAATTAGCACATCTCCATCAACATGCCCACCGTGACGGAGCCGGTCCCTCACCAGCGCCAGGCACGGCTGCGACCGGGAGGGGCCAGGAGGGACCGGGGATTCTCGGGGGCTCCGGGAGGGACTGGGGGTGCTCAGGAGCTCTGGGAGGGACCGGGGACGCTCGGGGGCTGCGGCAGCCGCGGTACCAGCCAGGCTGCGGCTCTGCTCTGCACAAGGGGGATGCCCTCCCGCAGGGGTGGAGGACCCAAATCCGTGTGACCCCAACCACAGCCCCCACAGGGACCCTGTAAGACGCCAGAACCCCCCCAGCAGGGCCGGGACAGATGGACAGACAGACGGATGAACGGCTGCTCTCCCTTCAGCATGAACACAGAAAGCTTGTGTTTAACATCCCCATAGCAAATGCTCGGTTCCTCTTTTCTGCTGCCGACCCAGGGCCATTGCAGTGTTTTACAAGCGCTAATTAAATCACAGAAGACAGCTAATGCCCTGCTCTCCATCAGGGAGACGCAGGGAGTGCTCTGCCTCCAGCAACGAACATCCCCGTCCCCGTTTCCCCGCGGGGCCGAACGCTTTAACGTGTTCTCCTCTCTCAGCTCACAGGGATAGTCCACATTTGCTGGAGGACAGAAGTGTGTGCTAATGGAAGGGACTATTTTAGGAAGAGGCAAAAGAAACACCTAGGAATCAACCGTTAAAGGATGCTGCCAGAACTGCAGAGTGTCATCTCAGAGGAGGGGATTTTTTTTTACGGTAGCGGTAACCTCATGAAGCAGCAAGAGCACCACGGTCTCCCCTGCACCACTTGACCAGAGGAACAGTGACCGCAGCGGGCAAGAGCAGCTCCATCGCGGCCACTGGATCCCCCGGGGAGCAGGTCCGTGCTCTCCGCGTCCCGGTGCTCTCACCTCTCAGCTCTCCCAGGTCCAGGGTCTTCCCCAGCTGCTCCAGCAGGTCGGCCCTGGCCGCGTTCTTCTTGTGCTTTTTGCCGTCGTAGTGCTGCTGTGCCATCATGGGGTTGTTGAACCAGGCTGCGCAGAGCTGGCAGTATCTGTCCGAGTCCCTCCGCTGATGCGGTGACGGTACCACCGGGGGACTATCCGTGTGCGGCTGCTTTAGGGAGCTCAGAGTGGTTTCTGTAAAAGAAAACGTTCAGACATGAGCCCTTCAGGCTGGCGCTGCTGTGTGAGTAACAGCAGACCCCGAGGCAGATCCCACATTAGACACGGGGAATAATTAGCAGCAGTTACAGGGTCCCGCTGGATGTTTTGAATGGCACTGCTCGGAAATCTACCATTTCTCATAAAAAAAGCAGCATGAAAGGATGGCACAGGACTGTTGCTCAACTATCCGCGTTTCCCTGGCTGGGGAAGGAGGATGGTCTCATTGCAGTGACACGGCTTATCGCTGTTGTGACTAAACCTGCTAAACTTATCCTGCTTAAATTGCTGCTTCCACCAAAAATTGCCAGCGGAGAATAAACAAAACATGCAAAGCCATCTACTTCTCAAGACAGAGAGACATTTATCATTATCTCAGGATTCTTATTTTTCAATTTATTTGGTCTCGGAAAGAATAGGGAAAGCTGTAGTAATTGTAAATTGTCACAGATGAAAAAAAATACTCAATAGTCAGTCCCCGCATTCACATACATTCACATTGTGAACTGACAGGTAGCAGCAACCCACGACTGTAATTTAATCCCACTTCCCTTCAGATTCACCGAGAGGCCATCTGGGAACGCAAACACGATCCCCAAATAATTTCAAAGAAAAAGCGGTGATTAGTTTTTACATAATGGAGCGGCACATTGTTTGCCCCACTTTTCCTACTTTGTACAAGATAAGTCACAAAGCCATGGAAAAACAGTTTTTCCATGTAAAGTAAAATAAAGTTCAGATAACATTGGGATACAAAACTATACAATGACTAGCACTTAATTATCACACCTCATTCAAAAATTCCCTTTTATGTGGTTTTCCTTTTCTTTTCTTTTCCAGATGAAATGTCTTCTATCTAAATAATTAACAAACCACTCTCTCAGTGGTACAAGAATAGGCAAATTTTAAGGCGGTGACGAGGATCTCGACCGCTCTCCTTTGATCAAGAGGCTCTGCGCTACTCCGGCTGAGCCCTGACGAGAGCACGGGGTGGCAAGCGACGAACCCGCCCCAGCGTCTGATACCGGGAATGGCGGCAGTGAGCAAAGCAGGGATGTATTTAGATGTAGAATTATGACAGAAACCCACTGTGATTGACTCCACGGCTCAAGAAAGTTAATATCGTTATAAATCTTCCGCTGACCTGCACGGGAAGGGATGTCTATTAACTTTCCTCAAGGAAACTGTATCTTACATCTAACGTTACTTACAACCTTATCCATTTCCAGGGGTTTATAAGCTTCTATTGTTGTTGATGACACCTGCCCAGGTGTACACGGAAGAGCAGAGCCAGGACCAACACAGCGTGAGGAAGAAGAAAACTCAGAAATAACAATATCGCCTCTCCAAACTGAGATTGGCAATATTGATCCTGCAGGGATCTCGTGCGCCCTCGAGATGCGGCAGGGACCCGGCGCTGCCGCTGCCCGGGACGGGGCTGAGCCGCTGCGGGCTCTGGGACGGGGTCGCAGCGGTGTTTGGGCAGACGGGCCATTACAAGCAACCGGTCCGGCCGGCTGCCCGGGCGCTCCGTGATACGTCTGACGCGCTGCGCTCCAGGCCCCAGGCTACACAGTTAAATCTGTCAGATCTTTTGGTCCGCTCTCTCCCGGTTCCTATGTTAGCTGCCGCCAGAGGGGAACCAGGGCAGCTGAAGCTGACAGAGCTGGTGGTGTCCGCAGGAGTTACATCTCCCGCTCGCTAAAGAAATGCGCCTGGAGCCTCCTTGGCCACCAGCCAGAGCGGCGGCTCTGCGGGAGGCTGTGCGCGCCCAGCGGCAGTGCCGGAGGGAGGGCTGACCGGAGCCCCCCGTGCCCACCCCAGCGCTGCTCCGAGCCCACCAGTGCGCCCGCCTGCCCCACCGCAGGGACCCCGCGCAGACCCAGCGCCGGACCCTCCGCCCGGCTCCCGTGGGGCAGGGATGTCCTCCTCGCACTCACAACACAAAACCCTTTCTTGTAAAGCCACAGTTCCCTTTACAGCTACCCCCGGCCCCGCGGCTGAACCCAGCCCGGCAATTAGGGAAAACACCCCGCGTCTTCCAAATCCTCCTGAAGAGAAACAGATGAAAGTTGACTTCTCCACGAATGCGGATTTTTCATTTTGATATGTGCTACATAACTACTACAGAACAGAAAATATCATCGTTCCCTGAGCAGCGACACAAAAATTAATAATAAACACTCACAAAACGTCAAACGTTAAAAATGTTTCTCCATCTAAAACACAAACATAAAAGCTGCTAGTTTGACTATTTCAAGTATTTCAAAATGCTAAATAGCTCATGACAGTCTGCCTTACGTTCCCCTTTGCTGTGGGAGGGAAGTGAGAAAGTCTTACTTTGCTGCAAGAAGCAAAATACAAAGTTAGAAACACTTTAGCGCTCTGGCAATGAACTAATGTTTGACTTATTTCTTGCATGCAAAGCTTTTTATTCCGAGCTGTATGTAAATGGCACCCAACTTTTTATCATTGCCACTCTCCAGGAACCCAGCATGAAAATGAGAAAATAACTGAGCCACGACAACGGGGCAGGGGAGAAATGCAGTTTTCTTCAGAAGACAACTCCGGGACCGAGGCAGACTCGGCTGCTGCTGGACGGACCCCAAACCTCAAAGCCGTTTGCTCTGTCCCCCCCCAGCACAGCTGCAACGCAAACGCCACACTAGGAATTTACAGAACGAGGAGGTAAAAAAGCCAAGGGAACTTTTCCTGCCAGCAAAATCATGCTTTATCCCCGAACTCAGGGGACGCCAGAGCGGGCACTGCCCCCGCGGGAGCCGGCGCTGCCCTGATGAGACTTCCGGCACGACGCGGCACCGCCGGTGCCAAAGAGCCAAACTTCACCTTCCCGAAACAACGCCTGCAGGTACCCGCACTTTGATCAATGGCGGCAGCAGCTACTTCCCCCCACAATTCGTTGTTTTATAACTCATACCGATGACTGGATGCAAGCTGACAGAAGATGTTGGAAATGACTAGAGAAATCCATCAGCAATAGTGGTGATACAAAGCCTCTGAGGGCTACAACCTCGTACCGCAGGAGCAACAGAAAAGATCACAAATATCTCACTGTAGTGATGAGACATTGCTTTCCTATTGTGCAAAAACCCGGCTGTTAAAGCGCTCCTCCCTCTCCTGAAAGCACCAGCAGAGAAATGAGAGATCTGTATTCCATTAAGATGGTAAAATTGAAGGGGAAGTTGTAACTCCATAAGGGGACTGAGAATAGATGTAATTTTCTACGGGACTGGTGGTAGAAAACCCAGTACAGCCAGAATATCAAGCAGTGGTCTGTTTGGAGGCAGAATGCAGTCACCAGCGCGTCACCATCTGCACAACAGATCTGACCCCCCCAAGGCAGGTGATGGATGCTGCAGCGAAAGGTGACCAGAAGCACATCTGGAGGGTCTGGCAGGAACGCGGGGGCAGGAGAGCTGTTGGGGCACAGCGCAGGATGCACGCTAACGCCTCGCACCGCTTCATACGCTGTGCAGAGCAGGGCTTGCTCAGAGCTCAGGATCGATGAAACCTCCCTGGTGACGGGAGAGAAGTCCGTTCTTTACTGATTCGGCAGAGTTGGGATAAACACTTCACTTTGCAGCATGAAGCTCACGGGCAGCCCCCGAGCCGCTCTCAGGTACCGCAGCGAGCCGTGCTCTGGCACTACGCTGCGCGCGGGGCAGAACGCTCAGCGCTGGGACGCAGGCGGGACGCCAGCAGCCGAGGAGGCATCTGCAGAAGTCCGTCCCTCGGCGGCGTGCCGGCCGGGGCGGGCTGCGAGCGTGGGGCCGAGCCAGAGGGCACTGTGTGCGGCCACCGGCAGCAGCTCCGGGTCCCACCGCAGCTTTGCAGCACAGCACGTTTCAGAGCCGTCACCTCCAGGAACCGTGACCGGGAACAGAATTCCAGTTGCAGACAGTTTTCACCTTCGCTGAGAGTATTACATATTTTTCAATGCCTTTTTTTTTTTAACTGGAAGCCACTGCTCTTCAAACAGCTCAAGAATTCTTCCTCAATTTCCCCTGCAGTTTCAACTGCATTCATTAGTCTTCGTTTTGTCCCCTAAATTCATTCTGTTACTGTGCAATTCAAAGAGATGCTCTGCTCCACAGAGGCAACTGTACATCTGTGTGAAGAAAAGGACTCCTGCAAAGACAGTTGTGCAAAGAATTTCACAAATTCTTTCCTCCCTTTACACGCAGACCCGCTAATTAAGAAAACTTTCAACACAGATTTTCACAATTTAAGGTAGCAGAATAATTTTTTGTGCAAGTCTTAAAGTCAGACATTGCAATGTGGACGTTATTATCTATTTGTACTTGCCTATTGCCACTAAAATACCTTTTCAGACTAACTATATGTTTAATCTCAGCCATAATAAGAGCACTTGAGGAACTCTGAAAACATTTGAAGCTTTTTTTTTTTAATTAAAAGATTATGAAAGTTCAAATATTTGTATAGAGTCTTTCTCACTTTTTTTTGATCACACATGAAAGTTAAAAGCACTCTAAAGAGCTCAGGGAAACACCAAATAAAACATTCAACCCATATAACCATCTGAGGGACTACAGCGTTATGATGAGAACCGTGGCTTGATCTCTCTCGCAGATGCCAACCACCGGCACCGCCAGCACAAGCTGGTGCCTCCCGAACCGCCAGCACCGCTCGTGGTCACCGGGCTCGACTCCAGGTCCCCAGAGCATCCGAAGGGGTCGGATCCCTCAGCAGCGACACAGTGGTGATTATAAACACATTCTTAATTGCTGCGAGTTAGCAATTTGCTTCTGAGCAGATAAATTCCGTCTCAAACTTTATTGATCTCCTTTAAGAAAATCAAAGGGAAAACAACCCACGACTCATCCCACCGCAGAGCTATGTGGAAAGCACCGCATCCCTGTCCCGCAGCTCCAGCACTGTGCGTGCGGCTCCGGGACCGAGCGCACCCGACAGCCCGTTAATTACAGGGAAGCCGAGCAAGGAAGAGTTCCACCACCAGCGCTTCCGACCTCCATCACAGCGATCTTGAAGCCGACGCTGGAATGTTCACTGTCCTTCTGGCCATCAGGGCTTCAAGGACGATCCACAAGAGCTGCTGGAGTGCCCTTCCATGGAGCCGGAGAAGAGAAACGGCCAGAAAATCTCAGTGAGGAATTCCTATCGAATACAGCATTAACCACCACTCGAACCCCACAGAGCCACCGGCCGCAGTGCACTGTCACCGGCACGGTGGACCCCCCCGGGGACGGGACGCTCCTCGCCGGGAGCACGCAGCACACTCAGGGCCACGCGCAGTCGGCTCCCAGGACTCATGAGCACCAGAGACTCTGAAGCACTGTCCCAGAGTCTGAAAGCTCCCCGGTGCCAGCCATGAAGGACTGGGAGAAAAAGCGGGTGGAAAATTGCTGGGCGACTCTGTAGGAAGCCCAGAAAAACGCTGTGTCCAAAGGGCACATTTCTGAGAACTACTGGAGAGCAAGGAGGTGCTCATTAATGAATTCCTGCCGCTCAGCTTCATCAGATCAAGTGTCTGGAAGAGCTGATGAGTCCTTGAGTTCCTCTTTCCCCGTGATTACGACAGCTGAAGAGCCATTCCTCTCGGAGCACGTGGTGCGGCTCGCTCAGGGCCTCTGCCAGGCTGATCCACATGATTAAAAAATTAGACAAAAAACACAATGCAAAGCTGCAGCTCTTGGAAATCCCCTCCTCGACAGGGCCCTACCGCTCTGGATGCACAGGTGGTGCGGCAGGGCTGGTCGCTGCCCGGTCTCGCACAGACCCCGCGGTGAGTCGGCCTCGGCACCGCTTCAGAGAGGTCTCCAGCAGAGGAGAGGCACAACCGGTCCTCATCCCCCCGCGGACAGTGCACACACAGCGCCGGCTTCATTAACAGAAACACTGGTTCCCCGCAGTCCCAGACCCCCGCCGGCACCCGCTGTGCCGAGACCAGTCCTCTCCCGCCATCCATCGAGAACCGCTGCCCGCAGATTGTCCCTCTGCCTCTGCACGGCTGCAGCTCCGCAGGCAGAGCCCAGGCTGCCGCCGCCCCC
>NW_009647002.1:213599-215498 GCF_000708025.1 Charadrius vociferus | reverse complement strand
CGCTGGTGGGTGAATCTGAATCCTCAACTTACACCGGAATGGGTCCCTGCGCCGTTCCCTGAAACCCAGCGCTCTGCGACCCGCAGGAACTCACCTGGGTTGAACCACAACCGACGGGGTTTGGGGCAGGTCCTCCAGTGCCGCGGGAGAAACCGCTGGAAGGCTGCGTAGGAGGGACGGGGTTCTGAGCTCGAATGCAAGCACCGGGCAATTAAATACCATAAGTGAGTACGCTACTTCTCCCAGTGCCCTTGCAATTATTTGCCAGCTGCAGAGAAGAGCCTGAGGAGCCCTGAAGTGAGTCAGCTGCAAATTACAACGTTCGTTCATGTCAGATCCATCCTGCTTGGCCAGGAGCTGCCAGCACCCCCTGTCCCCGCGGGACGCGCACCCGGTCCCCGAGCACCGGGCAGCTTCCCGACGTGGCTCAGCGACCGGTGACCGCGCTGCCCCTTCACTTAACCTCCCTTCCGAGAGCGCTCGTTACTTACAACGAGTCAGTCACCACCCAAAGCGACGCCCCACGTTCCCTCCGGCAAAGGCGATCGCATTTCCCAAGCCAATCCCGGTAAAGCACAAATGATATCCCACGCATCGGCATCTACACTCTTTGAGGTTAAAAAAGCACAAAACCACACAAAGAGCACCAACCTCCCCCACCCCCATCCCACCCCCTCATTAAACCACATCTGGAACTTGCGGCTGTGGGGCGAGGCGGGGTGTAAAACGCACAGCTGGATTTACAGTCTGCTCTGAAGGAAGAGCCCCTCGCAGTACCAGAGACACCCGTCTGTCCGCGGGACCGCAGCGCCGTTGCCCTGCCCGCACGGCACGGACCACGCTTTGTTCGAGTCCTCTGGCCCAACAACCGCAGAGGTAGTTTTATTTCACAGCGTATTAGCGGTTTGCAGTGACTTTATGATTAAGCAAACAATAAGATGGTTAAATTATCCGATTCCAACATTTGACTTTTTAAATGGGAAAGTTAATAGGCTTGCATCGTTGGAGCCACCGCGGGGGAAAGCGTGAATACCCGTCTGGGCAAAAATCAAAAGACAATCGATCCAACAGGTTTTAAAGACTGGATTTCCCTCTGAGGTAAAAGCAAATGATATTCTGCTCTGCACAGTAACACGAAAGGTTTATTAAACATATTAGCTGAGCTGTCAGATAACTTCTGATCATTAAAGCGAGGTTTGGCCATTCGTGCCCAGAGGAGATACTGCCTTCCACCGAGCAAAACATTCCCGCGGCGTGGAGCCAGAGACAGACCCCCGTACAAAGGCCGGCCCTGCCTGACACACCACTGACGTACGCGAACAAAGCAGACAATAACGAGCATCAGCGATTTTTAAAGGTTGTTATGACAGCAACACAAATGAATAGCTGCTTCCGCCGGCCTCCATCACTCAGCTATCCATTTGGCGCCGCGCAGGCACCAAGCCGGCGCCTCGTCCGTGCCTCCCCGGCACCGCGCGCCCGCTCCGCCCCGCGCCGGACCCTCCTGCTCCGGCTCACTGGCTCTGGACCTACCTGTGGCCTTTAATGCCGGTTGTTCACCTAGCAACAGTTTTAACCTTTTGGCATGGATTTTCCCTTGGTAATGCGATTCAGCCACCACTGCTGAGGTAAAGGACATGTTACATAGTGTGCAGCATTTGTTCTTATCCACCGAGTCACCATCACTGCCCTGGGTGGAGACAAAAACACAGACAAAAAAAAGAGGTGTATAAGCCCACCAAGCACAGTCACGGAGAAAGAAGAGAGAGGAATCCAGGTTGTTATGCCACGGCCACGGTTTCCGAGGGTTCCCACTCCTCGTCTCCCCCAGACCCGCTCCTGCCTGGCCCCAGCCCGGGGATGCTGCCGGCCCCGGGTGCTCCGAGCCCCACTGCCCCC
>NW_009647002.1:204556-213581 GCF_000708025.1 Charadrius vociferus | reverse complement strand
AGCCTGCCGCCTTCCCTCCCTGCTCCTGTTCTCCGGCTGCCGGAGCGTACACACCGGCTGCTTTCCCTGCCATCACACACCGGTGCCTCCTGCCGCCGCCATTCCGTAAGAGACCCCAGAGCAGGCGGGGGGGACAGGACGGGAGGGGATGGGACAGGATGGGATGGGATGTGGGTCAGCCCTCTCTGCGGGCAGCAGCACCAGTGGGATCGGTGTGGGTGCCCCAGGAGGGATCGCACTGCAGCCCCACACAGCTCCTGCCCCTCTGCCTTTGCTCTGCCATTCTCGAGCCCTCAGAGACCGCCTTATCCCCCCCATGGTGGAGAGACTGTGACCGAGATGGGCTGGAGGGCCGGGCAGCAGCTCCACGGGGCGCCCAGCCGCACCGCCTGCGGCCCCGCGGAGGAGCCGCACTCACAGCCCACAGCGACACCCTGACAAGAGAAACCCGAAGGCAACGGCAGCTCCATGGCACACGCTAGAGACGAGGAAAACGCTTGCTGCAGGGACTGCACAAAGGGAAAGAAAAGAGCAAAACACCTAAAAATCATATTTACGCTCTGCTCCTCTCCTAGAGATGGATTTCGAGCTCTTGAGCAGTGTCAGGTGAAAAAAGGCAATCATAAAGGGCAGACACTCTGCAGACAACGGTAAAAGCCACATCCCAGAACCCAGCGCTGCCTGAACCAAACCCGGGGCTGTGGCCCGTGGCCCCATTTGAGGATCCACACAACAAAACAGCTCGGTGCAAGGGCGGCACTCGCTCGTGAGGTCCCCGTGGTCAGCTAAGGGGTGACTGGGAATTTTAAGAAGTTATAAGCGTCACCATTCGGTGTTTCAGTAGCAGCAAGAGGCTCTCAGGGCTGTGGTGACACAAGCAGGGACCATTCTTCGCAGTTACTAATCGCTGCATCTTTATTTTTACACGTAAATCCCAACTCAGTGAGAATATGGTCTCCAACCTTCACTGTAGAGTTTTTGTAGGAATAAGAGCCGGCGTGCCTCTGCCCCGCTGCGAAGCAGAGCTTGGACCTTCTGCTCTCAGCAGTCCCCGTGGGGAGGAGCGCTGGTGGCCGAAAGCTGCCCGTCCCCACTGCGGCGGGAGCCACGGCGCTGTCTGTGCCACCGTACGCCCCGGATGCTGCAGCGGCCGCCGGCGCTGCCCCGTGTCTCACCCGGGCTCCCGCTACCCCCGGCGGGCACCACGCACCCCAGCACGGCCCCTGCATCCCCCTGCACCGGGGCTGGACCCACCACCACGGCCCAGCCGTCTGCCGGGATGTCCCCGCTCCCATGGGGGGTTCGCCCCCACGCTGGGGGAGGCAGAGGCTGAGCGGAGGCTGAGCGGAGGCTGCCCAGCCCGGCAGGGAGCGCTTGGGAAGAGCTCACAAACAGCCCCCGGGCTGAGCGTCTGTCAGCAAAACATGACTGTTGCTGCCAGCAAGTGTTTACGAACAAACAGCTTCCACGGATACACGGGGAAGCGTACGGACAATGGACAAGGAGGGAAAAAGCACATTTGCACCATTAGTCACAATTAATTATTCAATACATTCCACCAAGGAAATGGGAATCACCTTTAGAGCCATATATGCACGGCCTCCCTTTTCTGAAGATCTCGGTATGTTGTGTTGGCCACTGAGCACAATTTATAAATTACCTCGTTCGAAAATACTCCTCTGTGCAGAGCAAGACCTTTCCAAAGGCAGGAAGTGACCTGCTGCGTGCAGGCAGTTCGCATCCCGGTCCCTTCCCTGGACGAGATGTCACATCTTGCCCCCGTGCCAGGGTCAAATTCCCCCCAGTGACAAACTGTCTGGAGACAGTCGTGCACTTTTTTCTTTCTTTTTTTCTTTTTTTTTTAAAGCAAGTATTCCAACTGCTGCTATACAGTCCAAGCAGAAAATACTCTGCTTTAGAAGCTGCAATCTTTATCTCACAACCAGCTGTAAACGCACCCTGCGGCTCATCCCCACGCAAAGCCTCAGGCACCCGCGGGGGCACACGACCGGTCTTGAGCTGGCTGTCCCCGTGGGATCGTGCACAGCTGGAAACGATGGCACTGCTGCGGGGACAGCGGAGGACAGGGGCAAGTCCAAAACCCGGCTCCCCGTCTGCAAATGCCACGCTTGCACTCACACAGAGCGCAGGGCCCAGCTCTCCTGCTCCCCCAATTAACGGGGAAACGGCTCCAGCACCCGCCGCCCTCCCGCCGAAGCCCAGGCTATGGCACCGCCGCCACCGGTGCGCCCCGGACCGCGGCGGGCAGCAGCCCCAGAGCAGCGGGGGAACCCATGGCCAGCCCTGGATGGAGACGCCCCGAGGAGAGCGGGTCCGCAGGCTTTTTTTTTGGAGAGGGAACCGGCCACACAGTCAACACCCAACCCACGATTTAGGGTCATTTTCTCCCACAAGATCAGAATAATTAGAAAAAAAGACTGATTTTCATCACTTTTTTTGTTGTTGTTAACTATAAATCAACTTAAACCTTAGGGAGAAATCTCAAGAGGTGATAAGTACTGTTCTGAGTGTAATTTGCACTTCTTTTAAATAGGTTTCTCTCAAGATATTTTATGGCTTCAAAGGGAAATCACTTGAAAGTTAAGAGCAGAGTAAAAGATTCCCAGACTCTATTGATCATCAGTGGTGGTAACGTATAAAGAGCCTCTGACAGAGCTCATCGGAAAACCTGATACACTTCGGTGTTTGCGCACCGGGGGCTCTCCCTCCGCCTGGTCTGCTCTTCAGCGACATTTTTTCCTTTCCAACCTACTTTTGCCAACAGACTGCAGTTAAAAAAAAAAAAAATAATTAAAAACATTTTAGCCCCCCTCAAACGCCCCTCAGGCACCTCACTCAGAGCCCAAGGCCCCATTCCCACCGACCCGCAGACGACTGCGCAGCGTATCCGAGTTCACCCACGTCTCTGGGCGATCGCCTCCGAGCCCGGACGGGGTCCGGCTGCCACCCCAGCGCCCGCCTGCGGGAGAGGGCTGTCCCCGCTCCTCACAGCCACATGCTGCTCTTTGTTAGCAGGAGGCAGGAGAGGTTTGGGCTCGAGTGTCATTAATTAGTCCCCCAAGCCTGCAGCACTCGTCAGCAGAATCGCCTCCCGTCCCTCCTCCACCGCCCGAACTCCCGCGCGGCGCCGGAGGCTGGGTCCAGCCCTGAAGGGTAATTATGCCTTCTCATTTGTCAGCGGCTGTTTTACCTGTAACCAGATGCGCTGGGGGGAACCTGATCCGGGTGTCTTTTGTCACCCGCTGAATGACACCGCGCTGACAGGGGCGTGCGGCCGCCTGGTAAAATAACATCGCTCGGCCATCAGGACGCCCGGGCGAGACGGGCACAGGGCAGCGCCGCTCCCCAGGGACGCTCTGCACCTCCTCAGCCCTCATCCATCTTCCTCACCGCTCCCGTCGCCCCCGCGCCCAGCTCAGCCGAAAGCTGCAGCAGCGAATAGGCACTAACGCCTCAATTTAACCCCCATAAAACCCACACAAGCACCTCTCCAGCCCCATGCTGCATACAGCCCACATGCGAGGAGTATTTCCACCACTTGTTTTTGCAGTCTCCTCCAGACCACCCCTTCTCGCTAACCTTTGCGGAGACACAGCACTGACGAGGGTGAATGGCCTCGTGTAACACACTGTGGGCTCGGAGATAAAGCGTCCGCTCCCCGGTGGCATCGCTCATCCAACCCCCCTCTGAAGCCGTGCCGAGCCAGCCTGATTTATAGGGCTTCTTTTTGTAATATTATAAACTTCAAAGCAAGTCTCGTACATCCAACAGAATTAACTGCCGTTACTCAGCTGCCTGTTAACAAGCTGCTAAAGGCATAATCCTCGCACAGGACCAGGCGCTTGCAGCCCTTTGCTGGATGTTCCCTGAGCAATCCTCGGGAAAAGTAAGGATTTTTATTCCACAGATACAAATCTGCTGTCTTCATTTCCTAGGTTTTACTAAGAAGAAAAGATTATACAAACCCTTGAAATACTGCCGTATAAAACACAGCACTCCAGGCACTGCAAAGCGTCTTTTAAATTTGAGTTAATTTTCTGTGCATGAAGGTGCTGCTGCTAAAGAGTCACTTTCTGTAACGCCCTGTGTGAAATTTAGACCACTTCCATTTTGGAGCCTGTTTTTCTTGTGGTACAAGCGGAGAGCAAGTACCAGTTTGGGGCTTCCTAAACCTGAAACGCTCGTTACGCCTCGGAGCATCTCAGGAGCTACACATTCTCCGGAGAAAATCCAGCCCCAAGCGCAGTAAGGGGTGCTTGGGAAGGCAAGCACGCGTCCCACCGTCCCCGCTCTGGCAGGGACACCACGGGCAGGTCGCGAGGACGGGGGTGCCCCGGGTTCCCCCGCCGGGCTGTGCCTCGGAGGGCACTGGCAGCCGCGCAGGAGGGAGCCCGGGAGCGGGGGGAGGACGGGAGCGCAGAGCCCACGGCGGGACACGCAGCGGGGCGTCCCCCGGGGCAGAGAGCGCCTCACAGCAACGGCAGCTCCCGGCCAACCCCTGCCTTCTCCCGGAGAATGAGCTCCAGTCTTCCATCACTGATTTCTGCCACTGAAACCAATACCTGACCTTTCGGCTGAAAACCTCTGATCAGGTACAAAGCACACAGTGGGAACGCTGGCTCCAAACCCAGACGTTTCATCTTAGTTTCAGCATAATCGCTAAGATTTAAGTTGCAGCACACAGTAAATTTTGCACCAGAAGCTATAAAAACAGTGATTTCCTTGCTGATGGGGAACTGAAGCCGAACATCCCCAGGCACTGTTTGTGCCTCGGGGAGGCAACAGCTCCTGGCTAAACCATCTCCCGCACCACCTTGCAGGACACGCATTACCCTCAGCAACAGAATCTAATATCCTGCTCTCTTCCCTCAAACAATTTATCCTTGCTAGCATGACCCCTTTCTTTTTTAAGGAAGATGATGCTAGTTAAAGCAATTTACTATCTCATCGTACAAATAGGGCTAGAATGAATTTGAAGGCTTTTCTCCCATGCCATAAAATGCGTTTCATAGCACATCAGAAATGTTCATCCTGTCTGCCTTGATCATAAATGGAGGTCCTGTTTTTTTAAAGGCAGTGAGAAAAGGCTGATTAAAACCGATTCACCAATCCTGGGACTCGAGGCCGCGACTCCTCACTTCAGAGGGGCGCTGACACGGGCTGCGACCCGCTCCCGGGACTTTCAGCTGAAATGTTAAGTGGAAATTTAAAATGAAAGGTCAAGAATCCCTCAGTGCGCCAAAGACATGAGGTTTTTCCCCTCCCCCACAAAAAAAAATTAAAACAATAACAAACAGCCCAACAACCGCGTCGTTACCCAGCGCAAGACTAATTGTATAAGCCTCGTACTTCTTACTAGGAAAGGCTAACGGGCGTTGGGGGAACGCAGAGTGATTTTGTAGCCCTCAAAGCAACGGCGCTGAAAGGTCAGGCGGCAAACGCTGGTCCTCAGCCCGCTGCGGGGAGTACCGACGACTGCGGCAGCTCCTCCTCCCTCCCCGCACGGGCAGACGCGGCGTTCAGGTTTGTGGCCGAAAAGACACAAATCGAACGGCACAGTCAGGTGTCAGTGCGGTTCTTGATGAAAAAAAGGACTAATATTCCCTTTGTAGTTGCAGATGCTTCTACACAGAAATTTAATGGGTTTTCGCGGATTGTTCCTAACACTCGTTAAAGTTGGTGTGCCACGACTGACTGTCACTGCCGGACACCCGAACCGCGCAGCGCGCCGCGCTCCGCGCGTGCCAGTGGCTGTCACACAGCATTAGAGGTGTCCTAAATACTTCTGTTCTCTCTAAATGCGAACGCTGGGCTAATATCTGATCAGCAACAGGCCCGCTTTGCGCTGTCAATGTCGGCAGATTTTCCCCGCTGTATTTTTAGAACATAAATAATTTTAGAATTTAGGTCTCACTCAGCCTATGGTCTACCTAGTGCATAAGGACTTGTTCATCCATCCCCCAGTAAGGGCTGCCCGTGGCACCATAAAGCACCCGCAAACATAGAATTACATTATTTCTCACTGTTGCCTTTCACAAAAGACATGGAAATTAGTTCAGCTTTGACTTATTTGACGTCTGTTTGGTTCTCTCCCCACCATACCCCTGTGCTAAGGTGTGCATGCAGCCGTGGGGTTCCCTGTCAGACACAACGAGGCTCATTAGAGGACCACACTCCCCACCTATACGCGCGTGTCCACTGTACCCTTCACATTCTGTAATTCATAACTCAACAAAAATTTGGTGAGATTCTGTTATTAGGGGATAGATTGCATCTGCAATTACCCTGTGTGCAACATAAAAGTCCCACTAAAATTTTAATTACTGTGTGAAGGCGCTTTCAGATTCCTTTGGCAAAGCTTGCATGTTTCCCCCTTTAATTAGAAGATATCTCACTAAATATTGATAGCATTAAGCCACAGTCACACTCCCATGGATCTGAAATGGTTTGGATGCTATCTGCCGGGAACCTCATCAGCAGCTCTCACACTGGCCCCGGAACAGGGGAAGGAGCGGAATGAATAATTCACTGTGAATCAGTCCCTTATAAATTTAGTCTCCCTTTATTGCCTGACAAATGGCTGCGAGCTGGGCCAATTTCCCCGGGTTTGTTTGTTTATTCGAATGCGATTGAGGAACACGACTGCAATTTTTTAGACCTGCAGACTGACCAGAAAGCTCCGTGAGGCGCCTCTCGGATCCAGCGCCCGCGGCTCTCGGCACAGAGGGGGTCGGGAGAGCGCAGCGGAGCGACTGCCCTCCCGGCAGCTCCCCCCTCCCCCCGCGGGCTCCCGGGGCTCTCAGCCACCACGGGGCAATGACACACAGGCAAAAGGGAGCGGAGTCGCGTGCCGGGAGTTGGGGGAACGTGTCTGGAAAAGACCCGCGTGCTGCTTCCAGCGGGGCAGCTCCAACGCCGCGGCAGAGCCGCTGCAGCGCAGCCTTCGCCGTCGTCCCAACCGCCCCAACGCGCCGGCAGACACCGGCCACCGCGCTTAAACCGAGCACGCGCTGCATACTTGCTATCAGCTTATTTTTCTCCTGTGAAATAACATTCGAATAACTAAAAATGCAATTACTGTTGCTGATGCACATAATATTTCTTGTATAGCTTATTGAAAATTATTTCCAGTTACTTTGCGTTTCAGCTAATCTAAATGTTACCTCTGGGTACCTGATCATCTGTGGCTGTAACGGGAAAAAAATGTTGTAGCACAGAGTCAATGATTCACACAGCAGCTGAGTAAACAGGGACTTAAATTATACCCACGTTTTCTGACCGGAGCTTTTTAGCTGGACAGCCTCCATCTATGGGATGAAGCATATAATAGAGGCGAACTTTGCTGGCATGTTTCCGACTCTGGAAAAAAAAAAAAAAAAGAAAAGAAAAGAAAAGAAAATGCAATAAATGAAGTTACAAAAAGCAAGAAGCTCCATTGCTGTGCACACACCACCAATCTGCAGTAAGATTTCACATCCCCTTGATACATGTACCCAACACGGGAGGAGAAAAAGGGGAAAGAGCCAGGTGAGGAACATCTGCATTTCGCAGAGGTTTCGCTGAGCTCTGCACCCCGCTGGAATGAACCATGGAATGACTGTGATGCCTGCCATCAGCAGGAGAAACGGTCCACCCTCGCCGCCCTGCACTACGTCCCGCTGCCGGCAGCTCCTCGAAGATACAGCGGGAATAAAGGCAGCGAGAGAAGAGCGACATTTGTTATCGCACCATTTCTGTAGCGGGAGAGATTGAAAGGATGAGGGTGATTTAGCTTCAGGCAGAGACAGGCTGGCATCACGAGGGATCAGACACACACACAAACACAAACCCACAGCTCCTACACTTACAGCAGAATAAAATATGTAAGGGGTATAAAACGTCACCCTCTAGGAAATAAGCCAACTGATACCTGCCAAAGGTTTGAAAGAAATTTCTCCCACGGGTAAATTATCAGATAATTGCGCATTATGGAATCTAATGCTTCCCTCATACGCAGCTGGTGCCGGCCCTGCTGGGAGGGAGAAGGGCTGCGCGGATGGCCAGCCCGAGCCCCCTCTCCTCTCTCAGGCATTTCCAAGGGGAACTCAGCAGTAAAACCTCCCAGACAGTCCTGAAAGACGTTTGCTGCTGCAGAAATCAGCCCCCGGAGCGCCGGCACCGCTGCGAGGGCGTTCTGCTGCCCCGAGTCCTGCCCAGCATCTCCCCCCGCCGCCCCGCGCAGGGGACGGACGCGGACGCAGAGTGGTCCCATGCGCTCTCCAGCATCAGTGGTGGTCACCGGTTCCAAAATTCGCTGTGCCACGGAGCGCTCGCCGCCCGACCTGGCAGCACCGGGACTCCTCATGCGGTCTCCCAGGAAAGGCGCCCAGTGGGCACTTCTCAAACATTATTTATACCACAGGAGAGTTTTTGAGGGACCTGTATTTCTGTGGGGGGACCAGTCCCATGAGGGACACACTGGGCAGCGAGGGGAGGTCCAACACCGCCCTCGGGCACGTCACAGCCACTGAGGAGGACAGATGGAGAGATGTCCTGGGCACGCCGGCACCAACAGACACAGCAGTCCCTGGGGCTTGCAAAACGTAAAGGAAGACTTAAAAGCTTCTACGGCAGGACACAGACACAAACCTTCAAAACACTAACTTATAGTCCGCTGTCGTTTTCCAGTAGATGTAAGAGGGGGAAAAAGACCGCAAACACTACATACCTGCATCCAGAGCCCACACAGGCATGGCAGCTATTATCATGCAAATGTTTTCTCTGAATCTCCACTTCCAATTGCCTCACAGAACAACAGCACCGTAATATTATAATTTCAGATCACAGATTTGCAATTTTAAAATATTAAATTATCATTAGCATGCTCTGGAACATTCTTCTTCCTGTGGTGCGAACTTGGAGCTATATTTGCAGAGAGCTGTATTTGCATGCATAAGTGTGACTACGCAATAATTTTTTCTTAATGGAGCAAATCAGTCAAGATAAATAATGTCCAATATCTTTC
>NW_009647002.1:193349-204021 GCF_000708025.1 Charadrius vociferus | reverse complement strand
CAGTGGTGGTCACCGGTTCCAAAATTCGCTGTGCCACGGAGAGCTCGCCGCCCGACCTGGCAGCACCGGGACTCCTCATGCGGTCTCCCAGGAAAGGCGCCCAGTGGGCACTTCTCAAACATTATTTATACCACAGGAGAGTTTTTGAGGGACCTGTATTTCTGTGGGGGGACCAGTCCCATGAGGGACACACTGGGCAGCGAGGGGAGGTCCAACACCGCCCTCGGGCACGTCACAGCCACTGAGGAGGACAGATGGAGAGATGTCCTGGGCACGCCGGCACCAACAGACACAGCAGTCCCTGGGGCTTGCAAAACGTAAAGGAAGACTTAAAAGCTTCTACGGCAGGACACAGACACAAACCTTCAAAACACTAACTTATAGTCCGCTGTCGTTTTCCAGTAGATGTAAGAGGGGGAAAAAGACCGCAAACACTACATACCTGCATCCAGAGCCCACACAGGCATGGCAGCTATTATCATGCAAATGTTTTCTCTGAATCTCCACTTCCAATTGCCTCACAGAACAACAGCACCGTAATATTATAATTTCAGATCACAGATTTGCAATTTTAAAATATTAAATTATCATTAGCATGCTCTGGAACATTCTTCTTCCTGTGGTGCGAACTTGGAGCTATATTTGCAGAGAGCTGTATTTGCATGCATAAGTGTGACTACGCAATAATTTTTTCTTAATGGAGCAAATCAGTCAAGATAAATAATGTCCAATTTTTTTTTAACTTAAATTTGCCCGCATGCATCTAGAAAATGTGACCCGCTGTAGTCAGAGCTAAGCGCAGGAAACCCCAAAAGCTTCAGCTGTCGGTGATCAGCAGTCCAGACAGTGATGGTGTAATTAGGAAATGACAAAATAAATGTCTGAAATGCAAAGGACAGATGCGCGAAGTCAGTCCCAGAGTTTGGCCCAAACCAACGCCGGGCTGGTCCCAGCTGGAGGAGGTGCGGATGCCGGGATGCCGCAGCCGGTCCCTTCACACAGGGCAGGGCACAGGACCTGCACCGCATCCCTCGCACCGCTCGCTCTGGATGGAGGAGAGTCAAACGCGCCATAAAGGCGACGTGGCCGGAGCTTTTCAGCTGAATTCCCTTAGTGTTTACACCCCTGGGAGCAGCCAGCCTCGGGCCATCCTGCCCGCAGCCACCCGGCTCTTCCCTCGGGTGAGTTCATCCAGCACGCCACGATGCCCACTCGCACACAGCCACGGTCTGATGACTTGAGGGGTTAAAAAGTTTGTGGGATTTTGGTGGGTTTTTTTGCAAGACGAAAAGGCGAGATTTTAACAGTGATCAATTCCAGTGTTCTTCTCCGTGGCACTCAGCTGTGCCATAAATGACGTCCAAATGTCTGCATTAAAAGGCAGCGAAGCTTCAGCCTTCTGTAAAACACCTCTCACCTTTATTTATGCATCTGTTTGGATTTATGAGAGCTAAGGTAAAGAAATAACTTATGTTTGGCATAATTTAAAACTACATGGCTCCTTAGGCAGCCTTATTATGCCACGGTTATAAAAGCGGAGCTTAAAATCATCCCTGGCCTTTGCGAGTACGTCGCGAGCATCTCATTCCCTCTCAGGGAGCGGAGGTAGCACAGCCCATTTGTCACCCATTTTATCTCTGGTATTTTCTACATTTACATGTGTATTTATCATCCTAACACCACGGCAAGAGCGAAGTGATTATTCTTAGCGTGCTGCTCACGAACAGCCCTGCGGGTTGTCTTTTCCCCTCCACAAAGCAACTTGAGATCGGGAGCTCTGAGGCAGAAGGGCGAGCGCCAGGGAGGGGGTGGCAGAGCCCCTGGGGCAGCACCGCCGCCGCGGAGGGACATCCCCACGTCCGAGCTCCCGCCTGTTTGAAGGAGCTCTGGAGGTCACAGCACCAGGAGGACGTCAAGGAGGAGCGGAGCCACAGCCGCGAGCACGTATGGGAGTCAGGAAACCAGGATAACGTGGGATCGGGGCACATCCAGCTCCCATCTCGATCCGTCTCACTGCACGTACGAGCCTTAGAAAAGACAAAACCCGGACACATCTGTAAACGCACTGTCTGGAACAAGAACGCTGCCGTGGGAGATACCCCCCTCTCCATCAGCAGCCACCACCGCTCCATCCCACGGTGCACTGAGGCACTGCTTCTGTGTCTGTGAATATTTCTGTTGTAGCTTTACAAAGAGTTAGGCCAAAGGCATTTTCACTTACATTCCCTGTCTCCAGTGTCTGGAAACAACTCCCTGGGAAGGCAAGGAGTCTGGCATAAAGCTACGTGCTTGAAAAACAACCCTCTCTGTGCAGGGAGCGGGGGGAAGCTCAGAAAGAGCCTGTTTTCACACGGCAACTGCAGACCTCTGCACTGCAAGCTCATGTGCTATTGTAAGAAGGCCCATCAATAAAAGTAAATAAATGGATCGTTTCTATCTATATCAAATCTACTTTAACACAGCGGATTGTGGCAGAGGCAGCAGAGTTCTGGCAATTCAGCCCGAAAACATAAAAGGGCAAAGCAGAGCTCAATTGTGCAATGAAATGCAATTTGACTTTGCATAAATCAAGTTTTGCAGCGCGCTTCTGCCCAGCGCGAGCGGCGGCGCGGCGGGGGGACACGGCCGGGTCTCCGTGGGAGCGGGGGCAGCTGGGGGGACCCCGGGAACCACGGACGGGCGGGGTTCGGGCGCGGCAGCCCGGCGGGACAGCAGCAACACCCCTGGGGAGGAACGAGACACGTCTCCCTTGACGAGGCCCGAAGTCCCGGGGGGGGCTGCAGCCGGGGGTCCGCGGTGCTGCGCAGGCACGCAGCGGTGTGGGGGGATGCGGGGAGCCCTCCCCTCCCCTCCCCTCTGCAGCAGCTCAGCAGCCTGCAGCGCCCGCAGATCTGCTCCCACTTTGCACCACTGATTTAAGCTGACCTGACAGTCTAAAATATTTCACCATCTTGCGAGGGACTTCTTCCCGTACCCCCAACCACCTCGCCGGGTTCCAATCAACCATTTCTGCCGCTTTCCTCACGCTGCGCTTGCATCTGATCTAATTTCTCTATTCCCCATGGCTCCCTTCATCATCTGCTTGTTCGCTCCTCTGCTGGCAGCGCCGTGTTCTCGGTCGGTCTGCCTCTCCTCTCCTGCTCGCCCTCCTCCGTGCCCTGTTCTCCAGCCAAGGACCAGAGACGCACAGTGCCGGGGGACACGCGGCCGCACCGAGCACAGGCAGAGACGTGGGTGGGAGATGAACAAAGGAACTGGAATGGCTGTGGCCTCTTTTCGTTTCTAATAAATTCTTTTTCAGAAGCCTCTTGGTTGGATTTTAATCCTTTTAGTGTGTACTGTGTTGATTTTTTTTTGTATGCTGGCAGTTTCTTAATTAAATTGCCACGAAACATGCAGTCATATGATTGCATCAACTTTATTATCTGTATTGGCCCTACTGGTAATCTCATCAAAAGAGATGAAGTTATGTTGGCCAGACCCAGCTCTCTAAACCTCCTGCAGAACAGCAATTACACTGTCCTCCGGAGGCAACTGCTCCAGTGCCTCCCCGGTTGCTCGGAGCCGTGCCATGCTGGGAGGGCTCTGCTCCCGCGCCGGTCCCCGGCACCGCCACGGCGGCTCCGCGCTCGCCTTCCTCCCAGAAACCTCCTCCGCCTTCCGAGTCCCGTGAAGGATGAGCGGTGACGATGCAGAGCGCGTGGCCAGCTCTTTTCAAGCACTTGCTTGCAAATTACTGGACCTGCTGACTCAAAAACCCAACATTCTAGATTTCATAATCGCTGCCTAACAAACTTCCAAATTTCTACTGGAAGGGAACCAATTTATTCCTCATACTGTGATATAACAACATCCTCTGCTTTTTTTTTTTTTAAATAGAGGACAGAAGTATTTTCAGCAAACGCCTTCCCTTTTTTGCCTCTCCCACCCACACGACCAGCACAATCTATTGTCGAGATCCCCGTTGTTCGCCGCAGAGACGAACTCCCGTCTGTTATTCCAGACGCCGCTGGGTGCCAATGTCCTTTTTCTCCCTTTGTAATTTTTGCAAAGCCTCATTTATAATTTATGGTCATTTCTATCCACTTCCCCTTTTTCCTCCGTGAGTTAATTTTTTAAAAAGCGTCTACTCATGCTTGTGACTTTCTGGGCACACAGATACGTGTCCGTAATTCCCAATCGCACACAGCTGAATTTTCACCCCCGTGGAAGTGGCCCCTTCAGAGCAACAGGTAGACACATATTACCGGTTTGGACATTGACCTGCATGCACATAAAGGCAAATACTGATGATCTATTCAGCCAAGCGACCGCCACCTCATTTCATTTTCTCTATCTCCGTGACCGTTTCTCCCTGCTCGCCGAGGTGGCTCCGAGTGCGGTTCCCCCCGGGACACCGACAGCCTCACCAGACGCCCGCGCGTGGCGGGAGCGTTTCACGGCAGCTTCTCACAGACCTCGGTCACTGCATTTTAAAAAATGCAAAACCAAGACTTCAGAAGCTCCGAGTAAAACAAACAGCAGCGACGTGCTGCACCAAGGCCGAGGGTACGGGGGGCCACCGTGTCCGCCACCCTGCAATCACACGGGGTCAGAGCGTCCAGCGCAAGCCTGACAGCTTTAATTACCATCAACATTGTTGTTGCTTCAGTCACCTTCACAGGAAAGATCTCACCCGCGAGATCCTCCTTCCCAGCCTGAGCTCAGCGCTCCCGTGGCCATGTGAAACGCAGTTCCTCCAGGAGAGCTCAGAAACTCCATCCATCTCCCTGCCGCTGCGCGGGAAGCGTTGAAGCTGCGAAGAGCCGGAGGGGCGCAGGGCACAGCCCGAGAGGCCCCTTGAGAAAAGGGCTTCTAAACTGCGCTTGTTCAAAGGAAAAGAAAACACCACCTTTGGTTTTTCCCCCTTGGCGCAGTGCCCATTGCGCGGGCAGACCAGGTGGACGGCACCGGTGCCCTGCGTGGGGGGTACCACGGGTACCCACAGGGTATCGTGTCCTGCGGCCGCAGTGCCACCCCGGCACCCAGCCCTGCCCGACCCCGGCTCAGCGCTGCGGCTCACCGGGTGACAGAGACCTGCAGCCCTCCAGCGCAGCAAGGCACGGATTTTCTGTCTCGGGACTCACCATTTCAGCTATACGATCTTTGACTTTACTGCTTCCTATATCAATTTTGACTGTAGTCAAAGTATCTCTTGTCCTACATCCCGCTGTGTACCCTGCGGAGAGGAAAATAACTCTCTTTACAGCCCGTTGCCGGCGCAGCGTGGCAGGAGCAGCAGGGCTCAGCGCCCGGCTCGCGGAGTCCCCGCGGCCCTGCCTCCATCGCCCACCGCCCGCGGGCTCCTGCTCCTCCCAAACGCACTGACTCACCTCACGTCCTCGATTTTCTTCTGCAGGTGGGTCTTACACCTAGATTAACGCAACCATGAATTTACTTCTTCCTTGGTGTTTACCTCAGAACTAGGACAAGGGTTTTTTTTTTCCAGGCAGTGCACCCCGCTGCTACCGTGCCAGGGGAGAGGGGACGGACACGGCGGACGGAGCGAGAGGGGCAGGAATTTCGGAGAAACGCTTCACTCACAACCCAAACCCTTGCTGTTTGCCCACAGCCAACCGACGCCAAGCGGCTGTGGCTGAGGTGTCCCAGCTCAGGGCACTCTGCCGCTGGGTACCGATGCTCGAGGTGCGGTGAATGTCACTGCTGGCACAGGGCTACCAGCCCGGCATCGAGTGGGGAAAAAGGGTTAAGGCAAACAGAACATCTCCTCTGCACACAAGTCACCCAGCACCAGCTCCGCGCCGGCAGTGCCGCCGTTGTTCCCATTCTATCTTTATGTGTCTGAAACAAATCACTTTTAAAGCGCATCAGTGCCAGTCACTTCTGAGAGCCCGCTCAGCCCCGGCGCGGCGCGTGGGCAGCTTCTGTCACAACACGCGGCGATAACTAAAGACTCTGCTTTGAAACACCTGGAACCCAAATCCAAGCATGGGTTGGGAGTTTGAAATACTACAGAAAAGCAGGAGCGAATAGCTGGCACAGACAGGTGCCCTCCTGTGCGTCGGGGGCAGAACGGGGCTGCCACGGGAATGCGAGAGCCGCGGGGGCTTCTCCCGGGAGGGCTCAGCCGGGGCCACCCCGTCGCGGGTAACAGCAACATTTCATCGCTTTTATTCCACCTAGACTTAATGTGACACCCCCTGCGTGCCTCTCCATCACCGCTGACCTCAGGGGCTCACCCCTGGTGGGTTTTACCACTGCTCTGAAAGCACCTTTGAACTTCAGCTATTTTTCACCAGAAACGGGACTCTGCACAGAGATGCCGTGGAAGGGAGCTGTGCGCGGGGGCTTCATCTACTCGGCTGTTGCTGCTACTCAGTGATAGATGTTGACACTGGGAGTGCATTAAAAATAATGTTCAGCCATTAATGTCGACAACAGCGCAGTAACACGGAGCCCCGTAAAGTACCGTGTAATCTGCACTGGTTTCCCGAAGCGCACTGCGACGCAGCAGCTCCCGTGGCCCCGGTGAGGCCACGCTTACCGCGCGCAGAAGAGGGAGGAGGCAGCACCAGCCCCTCACCGCCTAACGCTGGCATCCCTCCACCTCCTTCACGCACCACGCGTGGCCAGGTTTACCTCAACTTATTTTAACTGCTGCGGTCAGCACCATGCGAGCCAGGTGCCAAGGCCACCTGCAGAAGGTCTACATGCGCACATGCAAAAAACAGAACAAGACCTTCATCATCTTTGCAACCGATACACAAAAAAGCTTTCTTTAGCCTGATTTTTTTTTTTCCTCACCAAGCCAAAGTTCCCCTACCAAACGCCAGCACAATCTGCAGACTAACAGTCATGTTTGAGCAGCCACTAAAAACGATATAGCACGTGTCCACCATGGCAGAGCCGATTCTCAGCAGCTGTGGGGAAGGACACAGGAACAACAGGTAGGACATCCCCTCCTCCTCCACCCTCACAAGTATTTACAGGTTACTCTCAATAAAGCAAGCCAAAGCTTGGCTGGTAATTAGCAGCAATGGCAGGAGATACGAGAGAGGGCATCGCTGGCAAATGTCAGCGTTCCCTTTGATAACACCCATCACCAGCAGCCTCCCGGGCACGCCAGAGCCCTGCGCAGTCCTTCTTCCCCGCTGCGGCAGGTCCTTCCCGCTCCTCCATCCTGTGAACCCCTGCAGCATCTCGTGCGGGGCGCTGGCACCAGGCACGGAATATTCCAGCTCCTTGCGTTCTAGTGCAGCATTTATTTTGTTAAATAGAGTATGTGCTCTTCCACTGCATTAATATTTCAGACGCAGGATTGCCTTTCTGAGCACACACATCTTGATCCTTAAGGCACTAACGTGCCAATAGTAAACAATGTTTATTATTCCTCCAGACAAGCCATCGTTTTATGCAGTTTCCCCGGGAAGGACAGCCCAACTGGAAGCAGATTAACCCGAGCACCACTCCAGCCCCGCGCAGACAAGGAGTATTGATGAGGCTGTCGATACCGCTCGCCCGCTTCGCTCCGGAGACAGGGTGAGAAATTCCGAAGAGCACTCAGCTCTGGAGATGAGCCAAAGGCCACGGCACTTTATTTGTTTTCCCCAGCTTCCTCTGCATTTGAATTTTAATACACTTTGCCTCTGCCCTCCCCCTGCCACTCAGGCTGCACCGCAAGCCTCTAAGCATCATTCCTCCATCCCACAAGGTGAACCGACAGTCGCAAGAACACCTTCCTGGGCTTCTCTCCCTACAGACCAGGCGTATTTCTTCATTTTAAATGAAAAAGCGAAGTACCATCTGAACACCTGAAGCAATAAAGATTACAATGGAGAAAAGTGTTATGGCAGCTTAAGGCGCAAATGTGGTGATGAATATGCAGCTCAGGATGGAGTCTGAGAGCAACTTTGCATATTTGGTAATTTTCCTGCAGGATTTTCAAGGAGAAACTTGAAAATAAATGGTAACTTCTTCCTAATGGCTGTAAACACTTCTACACAGAGATCAGGACTCAGAGCTAACTAATAAAGCTTTTTAAATGGAGGGAGCAGCTCACCAAAGGGATTGATACAACCTCTCTCAAAGACAGAGCTGGAAGGAAGCGTTAAATTACGGGTGATTTAGAGAGAATCCACCAGCAAAGAGGCTTTCCACACCGGAGGAAGGTGAGATGCAGAAATACAGAAAAGGAAAAGCTGGTCTCTGGGGCACAGACTTCCAATTGCATTGCACCAAGTACTGCACATTTAATTTTTCTTCCCCTCCCGTTCAGCATGCTCCGTGCCACCGGCTGCTTCCCAAATCTCCACTGTCCCCAACCCGTCCCATTCCTCCTACGCTCTTCCCCGCGCCGAGGCAGTTTCGCCGGCCACACAGCCACAGGCGCTCCTGACCGCAGGGCAGCAGCACCAGTTCTTTCTTTGCGATACCTCTGAGGGGTGGACGGTGTTCGAACAGCGATGCTGCGCTGATGAGGTCGCAGGAGCCCGACGCGAGGCAGAGCCGCAGCAGCACAAGCGGTGCGCTCTGAATCCCATCCTTCGGATGGGCTCTGCGCGAAGAGGCAGACGCTGGGTAGACGCCTTCTGGTTCTCCCACCCACAGATGTCAATTAAAAAACAACAAAAAAAATCAATCCTTTCATTTCAAAATTGTGCTTGAAGGACACACGCAGTCTGTGCCATCAAAGCAGAGCACACAGGGCACTGGTTGGGAGATGCTCCCGGTCGTCGTGGCCGGCGCAGGAGGTGCCCCAGGAGGGAAGTGCCGTCAGAGGTGCCCCTCGCCACGCTCCCACCCTCCCCGTCACCCAGCGCACCGCGGGGGCGAGACAGTTAAAGAGCACCCGTAGGTGGCCGGTCCCAACCCCGTGCAGACCAGGGGTCCTGTCCGGAGAGGGTCTGCCAGTCGTCCGCACACCCCCCAGCGGTAAGCGAGAATGAGAAGAGGCCTGAAACAGCCTCCCTCCACCGGGCAGCGCCGCACATTCGGCCACCACCGGTCCGGCACAGGCAGCAACCACCAGGAGCATGTTGCATCCCGCTGCCCTTCTCTGCGATTCCATACCTAACCGGTCATCCCTCCTCATCCCTGCTCCTCCCGCGGGGGCAGAGGGAGAGCTGACGCACGAGGAACACTTGACACATCGCAGCAGCGCCGCCAGCTATTACCTACCAGGGATTTTATCAGGCATCCATTTTTGGAGGCTTTCTCCTGGTACCAGAAATGAGAAGAGAGTTTTCTGACACTTCGGGGGACAAATTAAGATATTAATTTGCTTTAAAAATTAAAATACTCAAACGCACGATCTTCTGGGCATTGACAACAACCAGTAAGGTCTGACTCGCCTCCTCTTCCCCGCTGCATGGAAGCTAACCGGTACCGCCGTATGCAGAGAGCTCGTTAAGGCATTTTCTCATTTGGGCACCTGCAACCTCATTACGAGGCAATACCCCAAGGCCAGACACTCCGATCAGCTCTGCCCTAAGGCGAGTCCCGGACAGGAGGGCAGAACGCAGCACATTCACAGGGGTGGAAAGGAGAGCAAAGGCGCAGCAGACGTATCAGACAAAGCCGGAGACAGGGTTGCACAAAGCACATAAAATAAGGGCGGTATTTTGCTGTATGTCAAGTTGGAAGCAAAAATATGCTGCAAACACTCCGATTCTTTTGTCATTTTTCCACTACCCTTGCCCTTGGAAATAATACCGCTTAATATTGCACAACTGACATCAAATTATTTTTTATTCCTGGCAAAGTAGCGTAGAAGAAAAGAAGAGTTATTGGTTGATGATTTGGAGAAGGAGCTGAGACAGCGATTGGAACTGACTATTCCTGTTTGGCAAGATAAAAACATCCCCCTTTCATACGCCGTTTCCCTCTATTTTCTTACAGAGAAATGTCTTATTTTGCATGCACAAAGGAGCCAAGACTCCAGTGCCGGGCACAGAGGCGGCACATCTCCCCCGGCTGCGCTGGCGAGGCAGCGGGCAGACTCCCCCTCCCCAGGCTGCGGCTCGGGGTGGCCAAAACCAGCCACGAGTGCCGGTCCGAGGGCGACATCACGACACCGCGCCAGTGAGGAAGATGCGTCACCAGCAGAGACCGCAAAGCCCCAGTGGGCACCAGCACCGGGTGCGCCAGCGCCCGCAGGCAGCCAGGCTGGCCCCGGCCCCGGCTGCGCCCCGTCGGCACGTCCCTCCCTCGGAAAACCCAAGGAAAACCCTCGGGAGCACGGGGGGACCCGTCTGCGTGAGAGGTTTCCCCCCGCAGCTCTCCTGACACCAGCGAGCGCACCGAGCTGCGTGGGAACACTGAACTGTTCCGATGGAGCTGCATCCACCACACCAGTACGGAGTCCCTATTTTGTGGTGTTTCACTCCCCCCCTAAAATTCAAGTCAATTCACAATGAAAAGTTTTGCTCTGTGCAAAAAGTCCGTTTACATTGTGTTTTTATTGCATGCTTTGATATCAACAGTATTTTTTTTCAGTCAAAAACCTGAAACAATCCAACTTTAGAAGATGAAATGAAAATTTATTTGCAGAAAATTTAGTCTTCTGCAGTTGACATTTTCCCTATGAATAGAATCAATCTTGATCATACAGTGCTTTTTAAAAGAAAGACAGGGGGGAAAACAGAGGTGTGAAAATTATGAGCAGCTAATTTTT
>NW_009647002.1:183820-193280 GCF_000708025.1 Charadrius vociferus | reverse complement strand
GATGGAGCTCAGGAACATTCAACACCACAGTTTTGCACAAGAACAGCCACGTTGTGAATTCTGATGCTGTAAAGTGAATATTCTGACCACAGACTTGATCTGCTCATCTGGCCAGGGACGAGAAACACCTGATGTGAGCAGGATGAGAAAGACCTTATGAGCCGGTGTGTGGCAGGAGGGACGGCCTTCTCTGCTCACGGAGCAGATGCTCAGACCAAACAGCGTCAGAGCAAGAATTATCTGCAGAAACTATTCTCCAATAATTTCCCGTGATTGACACCCATGGGGAAATCGCACACTGCTTGTCCGATGCCTGACTAGAAAAAGAGGCTGAGTTCACCGAACAAGTGACTCACCACAAATTATTCACCCGGTCTCTCGGGGCCCCGTCCGGCTCGCGTCGGGAGGAGCCGGCGGCGCTGCAGAGCGGGTCCTGTCCACATCTGCAGTCAAAGCACAAGGACCCGGCAACCTCCGCCGCACCACGCTGCCGGCAGCCCCGAGGCGTCATGCATCGGCTGCACGGAGCAGAACAGCCGGCGTACGGCTCTGCGCGCCCAGGAGAGCTCCTCGAGGGCACTGGCACCCAGCGCTGCCTTCCCGTGAAACCTTGGGCAGATTTTCGGCCCTCTCGCTGTGTCTGCGGGATCCGTGGGAACGGGGCATGAGGGGAACGTGCGTTACGCTCCGGAGCAGTGACCAGAACAGACACCCCAAGTTGCCCTGTCGAGAGGAGGGACCACTGCCGGGACACGGCAAAGCGCAGCACGGCCACGGGGACACGGCAAAGCGCAGTGCAGCCGCGGGGCAGAGGCACCTTCAGCCTCTGGGGCCACCGGAGGAGAGCCCGGCCGGGGCCATGCCAGTCCCCCCACCGCTCACCCTCCCCGTCCCTCTGCTTCGCCTTTCGCGCCCGGCAGGCAAGGTGAGGCAATGACACGATTGTGCCGAACGTCTACAGCGTCTGCTGGGACTTCACGGGGGATGACAAATGAGCACAACACCTCGCGCTAGAAATACACAACAGAAAACCGTGTTGTTTTCCACATTTCAAAAACATCTGCTATGAATTAATGATTCGGCTCGTACCTACAAGTACAGGCGCAGAAGAAAAGAGATTGGCTGAGCACCCCATTGCTCACCTGCCGCAACTCCTGTTTCTGTGGCGATGCTTCTGCCTCCTGCAGACAAAATTTGGCATCCGCACAGCCCGTTATCAGGATCTGGAAGGTGTCCCTAAACCTGCAGCCTGAGACTTCACAGCGGCTGCCAGGAATCTGCTGCACACCCAGGGCAGCCAGAGGAGCGTTTACAGGAGATGTCTTAAGAAATTAACCAAAATAGACATGGAAAGTGCCTTACAAATAAATGTGCACTACTGTTTGCATTGTTCATTGGGGCAGCACAGCATTCCTGGATACCGTACATTGATTAAGCTTCTCGTATGTCTCCACCGGTCACACCGAGACAAACGTCTCCCCTGTACATCCATTACTAGACACTCAAACCAGAGCAAAGATTTGGGGAAACTTCATCTTCCAGGCCTCTTGGCACAGATTCGGATTTTGCTGAAATACTGCAGAGCTGCTCGGTGCCGGTTTCCCGCATCCCACAGAGCGGGTGCCGACACAGACCGGCAGTGGCGTTCACAGCAGCATACCCCACCCTTGTTTAACAGGAATTTATTTAATTTTGTTTTGAAGATACGCAGTGCTGTTAATTGCTGTTCTAACATGTCTCTAATATATATCCTTTCTAATTATTTATCACTTGCTTACGTCTTAAGTGCTTAAATACATTCACAAATACTAATCTATTCTCCACACAATCAGTGATTCCTACTCAGCAAAGCACAGTGCAGCACGTTTAATACAAAAACTTCAGTTTGTTCTGCTAAACTCTTAATTGATGTCCTTGCTAACTATGTTTCTTTGAAAACTAGCTTCCAGGCATGTTCAAATTGCAGTCTGACTTTGCAAATTTAGACAGAAGAAAAACCCACGCACGCAGCAGACAAGGTTGCGGTGACATCATTTACCGAGTAAGACACCACCAGTAAAAATGGTCTCTTCAATCTTGAGTTTTCAGAGAGGAACTTTAAATGCTGGTGCAGCTGCTTGCTGGGAACACAGTGGCTGATGCCGCCCTGTAAAAGACGCGGCTGCAGGAGGCAGCGATGGCGAGCTACAAACCAGAGCAGAGTCACCAAAGAGCATCCTACCTCGTAATGGGCCACGCGCTGGGACTCGGAGATGAGCTGAGCGCTGCACACTTTGCAGTAACTTTCAGTGAATAATTCCTGGTCGATGTCGGACGATTTCATCTGTTCATGGCAGAGAAGAGACAACAAGCAGAATCAGTTACAAACGGCAGGCAGAACAGGACACCTTCGGAGAGGGCCCCCACAGAGACATGGGCAAAGCGACGCTTGAGTCGAGCGGTTCTGGTCACCACGGGGGAACGAAAGTGTGACACACAGACCGCCCCCCCCCATCCCCACCTACACCTCAGAGTCCCTGGGTTTATGCACAACCAGCGCGGTGGCATTTCTCATCTCCCCCGGCCCCACGTCCCGCCCGACACATGCCTGCGCCCCAGGAGCATCCGGACCGCCGAACACCCGCGGTCACGGCAGACTCCTGTGCTGCTCTGCAATTATATTTCATGTGTGAGCTACAGCTGTAAACAGCTGTTCTTCTCCATTACCTTTCGTATCTAGAAATGCCACGTACATAACCAGCTATAGCATATATCACCCGTGGCTCAAAACACGCTTAACCATTTGTTACACAATACGAAAGAGCTGATAAAGAGTTTTCTATAAAACGCAAATATCATTACAACCTGGAGGAAGGTGTTTTGAAGCTGGAAGGGTGCTCTGCTATATTTCTCAATTCAGACATGGAAGGAAATTGCTCGGGTGATTTACTGGGCTGAGCTGTGCTCAAGCAGCTGTTTAAATATTTGTGCGTTCACAGCTTCCAGGGAGGACACGTGCGCTCACAAAGCAGTGCGCTGAGTGATGGGGGTCGCGGGAATACGTCCGTTCTCTGCTCACACCGTCGGCGCTGTGTCGGGACCGCGGGTGTCCAGCTCCGACCTGACACCGAGGTGCGCGCCAGGGAGTTCGGGGATAATAAAAGACTGATCCCAGGCAGAGCCAGAAAACACCAGAAGTAGCTTCGCAGTCGGGACACTTAAAAACAAAACCCCCAGTGCAATTCAAGAGGGAAATAGAGGCTGATGCCGTCTGACTGATGCTAAGAAGAACTCTATTAATTCGCAATCATAACAAACTTGGGCATAATGAAGACTGATAATACAGTTTTTATAGAGTTTATCCCTCTGATTAGGAAGAAGAACAACATGGAATGAACAAGTAACGAGACCTCATTAGCAGAAAGACCTGTCGCTGCTGGGCTGCGCACGGAGCTCGGGCCACTGGGGCCGTCCCAGAGCGCCCGCAGGGTCCCCTGGGCTGAGGGAACGGGGCTCCCTGCGCACGTGGGCGTGCAGCGAGACCGCGGAGCTGGAGGCGCGTGCACCGAACCCCCAGACGTGTCGCAGTCTCGCAAGTATTAAGATCCCTGCACGTTTCACAAAACCAAGGAGCTGAGCGGACAGCGGATGCTCTCAGCCCGGAGAGACCGACTTGCCCCCAGCTCCAGGACAAGGTTCATTCGGGTGTTCATCGTCTACCAAAGACACAACTCTCGGAGCTCCTCGGCTGGTGCCCTTGCTCCCCACAAAGGCACTTGCTTGTTTTCTCTTGCTATCTGCTGAGATTTAATCTTCATTTACTCTGTCTAGAGAAACGCTGCATTGAGAAACCTTCAAAGACACCAAAAGACCCTTTTAGGAGTACAAGAAGTGTTGCAGAATGGCATCAAAGGCAAAATAGAGGGGAGGGAAGAAATCTCACGTAAATACAACAGATTGACACAAGGCAAACCGAAGAATCTCATTAAACCTGAATCCAGTAGCCAAGTCAGAGGCAGGTAATATTGCCCACATTTGCATGCAATCTGCAGTGCTCACAGTATAAACTCTCATTGCAAAAATCAGAGTAAATCAAAAGCTGCTCAGTATTAGTTGGCCCTTTGTGCTCGGATACCAGTTCGATTCTGCCTCGAACACACGTGCACGCGAACAGAGCGGTCTGTCCCCCCTTCGCGGCAGCAGAGGCTGAACAGGCTTATCCAGCAACAGGATCTAATGTCTTTTCCCCAAGCAGTAACTTCTGATACAGGTATAGGATTTGTTAGCCTCAATATTGCCTGTTAGGTTTTATGTGCCACTGTTGCTACACAAGGATATAATGCATCGCAACAGGTGAACACAGTTATTATGCTGACAAGGAGAATGTTGCGCAGTGTGATTCATGTGTAACTATTCAAGTTACCGAATAAGGTCTCTCTGGAATGACAGACCCTCAAGTAACGCATCGGGAGCGCAGTGACAGGCGACAGGAGCATCCCCGGTGTGCTGTCCCTGCAGGTGACTCGGGTACCGCCGGGTCTCGCCTGCTGTACAGAGCCAGGGAAAGCAGAGCTCTGATGAGCCACAACTCGTGCGGCACCCACCGCGACACCGGCACCCGCAGGGTCCCACCGAGGGCTGACCCATTCCCCTTTTGGCTTCAGCTCAGGCCCTTTTTTACCACAACCACCTTTTCCTTCCAGCGGGGTCACAGCACGCACGGCCTGACCCAACCCACACCTTTCACACGGGACCAGCGTTCCCCCAGCCACGCGTGCCCGGTGCCCCCAGCCCCTCTCCCGACGGACGGGCTGCCTCTCGCTGCGCCCGTCCCCACACCGCAAACCCCATCGCTGTGGGGCAACAGCTGCTTTGCTCCTGCTCCCCTGCCCCGCTCCCGCAGCCACGGGCATCCTCCCGGCTGGCACCGCGCTGCTCTGCACGCCCGTCACTGGAGCATCTCGGCGGGGAGACGCGCTCCGCAGCCGGGCACTTGGGGACAGAGTCTTTCTGCACCGGATGCCCACAGGAGTGGTGATGCTGTGGGACAGCGTGGTCCCCCCAGAGCTCTCCGTGCCCCGGGGAGCGCGGCCAGCCCAGGGCCGCTGAAGCTTGCCGGACGGCAGAGTCCCCTCGTCAGGGAGCAGAAATGCAACTCCGCGTCCGCCCCAGGAGCCCGGCAGAGGGTTTCACCGCTTGTTTGTGACGCTTTTTCATAGTGCTGAAAAGGGACAGCGAGGCCGGGGAGCGAGGGATGGGGATTAACGGGAACAGGAGAATAAGCGGAAGCAAAGCCTCCTTCGTGCCTTTGCATGAATATATTAGGCTAAACTGTAGAGTAGATTCAAGCATATGTAAGCCTGGCTACTTAAACTAATTAGAAAGCTCTGGTAACAATACCTGCCTTGGGCAAAATTTATTACGAGGAGTTTGACAAAAATAATAGATTCACCTTAGCAAAGAAGATTTCCTCACAAGCAATCCGCTACCAGCACCCATTTATACAAATCAAAGCGCAAAGCCACCACTAAAACCCCGACAGCCCGAGAACAAGTTTAACTTCGACCACCAGCTATCGACTTGAGAAAACTGACATTCATGTGTCCCACATGAATGCAGGCGAAGAGCAAAAGTCCCTTCCCCTTCTCGGTACCCTCCTACTCGCCCCCCGCTGCCGGAGCGCCCCCGTGCAGCTGCACTGCCCGGCATCTCTTCCCGGGGACTGACACTTTAAACTCCGCTGCCGCAACCTGACGGCTCCACTTAAAGCTCATATGATTCCTGGCTGATAGCTGCTTCCTTTGCTTTTCTTAAAATACATGTTTTTCTGTACTCTTCTATTTTCCTTTCCAGCATAACGCGCTACAGCGTTACATCCAAAGGATGCCAAGGCAATATGCAGTGAAACGAGTACACCAACGTGCACCCCTCCACGCTGTGTTTGGAAGCAGGCTTGGCCACGGTCACGGTCCGCAGGGTGCCACCAGGCTGGTCCTGCACGCAGACCGCGGGAAAGGTCCCGGGCCGGTGCTTCCCCGGGGATCCGCACAGAGACCCGGTTCCAGCAGGCGAACCGAAGGAGGGACCTGTCTGCTCCCGACAAAGGGATTGGTACAGCGATGCTGTAACCGCAGCGAGGACACCGCAGGTGCCTGCTGATGGCATCTGTGCATAGCGGCAAGGGCTCCCCTCTGCAGCGAAAGGCAGACTCGAGACATGAAGCCCCGGGAAAAAGAAAATAGCTCTGGTGTGTGGGTACCTGACCCAAAACCAGGGCTGTCTCCTGCTCCAGAAAAGCTCCTTTTTGCCCCCGCTTTTGTCTTGACTCAGATACACTCTGCATTATCATTTTGTGGGTCGGCCCTAGCAGTGATTTATTAACTTCTTTCGCCTGCAAGTGTCATAAAGAGAGTTCATAAGCAATTAATATTTATATATTTCTAACCACTTAATTCCACTCTGACTCCCCCTGCCTACAAGTGCCTAACAGCTCAGAACTGACTGGTCTCTGGCTGAGCCCCACTGCGCAGCCCATCTCTGGCAAAAAGCGGCGTGGAAGGGGGGGCTTTTCTCCACCACCAGCCCTCAGCGTGTCATGGCTGCAAAGCACCGCGTGCCTCCGAGACGCTCGAGGAGAACTGCAGATGCTGAGCAAGGAGGGACATGTTCCCTGCACGCTCGCAGAGGCTCTTCTTGCTGAGAGCTGAAGAATTACCGTGCGATTCAGAGCCTTGCCAGCTGGACTCCAACCGTTCAGCCGAGCAGAAGCCCTTGGTCTGCACACCAAGGTCTAAACGTCTGAAACTCTTGGTCTCCTCCTCCTCCTCCTCAGGTGGGGACACGGACAGTGGGACCTCCACCACAAACACCGACCACTCCGTCTCCTTCCCGTGGGGCGCAGTGCTGCCCCTCGCGGGGGCACTCAGGCGCTGATGTCCCCCTCCCGCTTCCGAGCGGTAACCTCTGCACATGTCAGCTCAGCATCTCCAGGAATGGCAAACTCTGTCATAAGAGACTTCATTTTAAATACCTTGTGCCATATGGCTGCGATTCTTCTCAGCAGTTTCAGTGACTGTAACAGCTTAATGAAAATCAATTTGATGGGGCTGACTCCAGTTTTTGGCAACCGCTAGAAAGACGCTAACTAAGTTGCATTAAATTTTAGAGGACAGCAATCCACATATTGACATCAGAGACATATTCAAAGCCAAATTCCTTTTTAAGGATACGCTTTGCACCAGCGGAATCCCACCGGACAGGGAGAGGTGCTGCGCGTGTACCCGACACACAGGAGAGCGGTGGAACTGCACCTGCAATAAACGCTTTTGGGATCCAGAGCAGCCAGGACAGTGGACGTGCTGCAGGCCCCCAGTGAGGTGTAGGGACCGGCGGGACGGGCGCGAGCTGCAGCAGCCTCCGCCGCCGCGACAGCCCCGGGGGTCCCCGCTCACAAGGCAGGAGCAGAGGCACAACCTGCAGTCACCGCTAGCGAATGCTTCCCATCACATTTCTGATGAATACTGTTGTAATCTCCTTTCTGGCAACCTTCCCTCAGCAAGCCGCTTCTATTTTTATTGGTGTATACCCCCTGCTAGCAGGTTTGTTGCCCCCTTTTTTTGAGCAATGAGCTCAGTGAATAGGAAAATAAGTTCTTTTAATAACGGGAAATTCACGGCAGGTAGCAAAAGTTCCAGAGTACATGACAAACATGAACAAGACAGTTTTTCTAATCCCAAGTTTTGCCTTTTGTATCACTTCACAGATCACCCTTGGTATTTTTCACTGTCAATTATTTCTGTATTTCGACAACAATAAGCAGAAAACCATGAAAACTGCGAGAAGCTGCAGATGACTTCATGTCATGTCAGGGCTGGGAGTCTGAAAATGCAGCACCACGCTTCGCCTGAGCAGACGCAGACGGCTCGCAGCTCTCCCAAGCACCGCTCGCACGCGCCCGCAACGGCGCATCCCACCGCGCTTCGCACAACGGCTCAGGAGGGGATGTGTTAAATAGAGACGGCAAATGAAGGATCTAAATCTGAGATCAGAGCCAAGTCCCTGGGCAACCGCTGTCTAAACTTTGCAATGAATGCCTCAGGTTCAAGGATGAGTTACAGGCGGACACCCCAGAAGTTGCTGACTCAGCTGCTGCGACCGCAGACCCGCACACCCAAGGTCTTCCTCACCCAGCCGAGGCCCCACAGACCCACAGGACTCGGAGCAGGAGGTGGCAGTGACCTGTGCAACACGTCCAAACGCGAGCAGGAGAGGGGAACCCATCTGCCAAAAGCAGCGGCACCTTTGGGAAGGAAGCTGCTTGCCCTGTCGCCGCTGGCCGTGCCTCCCACTGGTCGCTTCCAGCTACGTTTCTGCCTTTCTGATTGAACTTTTAAATTATTTTTTTTTTAAATCACTGCTTCTCGGTGCCAAATTTCCCCCCCACTGCCCCCAAACACCACTACCGGGTTCAGGGGAGCATCCCCCAACCCACACCCTGCGCGGGGCAGCTCTCCCCGGGGCAGCTCGGACCCACTGCCCTGCCACGGCCGCACCGGGGAAAGCTCCCTCCCACGTGTGCGCAGACCCCTAGCAGCCGCACCGGGACCAGCAGCTGATACAGGAAAACAGTCTTTCCACCATCATTTACCCAACAGGCACCCGAGACCTTGGGGCGCATCAGCACACGCCAGCGGTGCTTTGTCCCCATCCTGAGCCTGGCCACCGCGCCGCTCGGTCCATCCACCCCCTTGTGGAGATGCACCGGGAACTTCTGCACGGGTTCATTTCTCCTACTGTACAATCAAGGACGAGGAGCAGTACACGACAAAGCACTGAATTCAGCAACTCGGTTTCTTCCAGTCAAGAGGAAAGGAAAAAAAAAAAAATTGTTGTCCCTTATTCAATTTACTCCCAAGGGCCTTAATCACCTTTCCCAGAATTAACAGCTTCTGAAACCTCCGTATTGGAGCACCAGGAAAGTGGCAACTGAGCATGTGCGCGAATGCCAAATGCAAACGACAAGCCAAAAATTAAATGTCCTGATTTTCATGTTATGAATTATTTGTGGCTTTTGCTGCTGTCATTCTCCTATGGATTAACATCTCGTGTAACACTCCCTGTTTTCTTCTGTTGTTTAATTTGTCTTGCAATAAAAAGAAAAAAAGTCTTTACTAATAATTAATGTGCTTTCAGCAACTCTGTCACCGCACTTACAACAAGGCATCTGAAGAAATGCAAAATTCTGAAGGCACTGCCTTTTGAAGTGCCTTATTTCCCAGCACTATCAGCATGATGGATGGTGGAGCCCATTCCACCGGTGCAATTCTCCTCCTGCTTTTATCGCCTGCACAACGGCGTGCCGAGGGTGCTGGAGACCACTGCACGCTCCCCGCGCAGAGAGCGCCGCCGGCTGCCCAGGGGAAGGGGCAGGGGACGGGGCAGCGCTGCCGACTCGGAACACCAAGCGGCGCACAGGACGGGG